>NC_089847.1:90504056-90582689 GCF_035609145.1 Eleutherodactylus coqui | reverse complement strand
TATCTGTCCCTATCTGTCCCTATCTGTCCCTATCTGTCCCTATCTGTCCCTATCTGTCCCTATCTGTCCCTATCTGTCCCTATCTGTCCCTATCTGTCCCTATCTGTCCCTATCTGTCCCTATCTGTCCCTATCTGTCCCTATCTGTCCCTATCTGTCCCTATCTGTCCCTATCTGTCCCTATCTGTCCCTATCTGTCCCTATCTGTCCCTATCTGTCCCTATCTGTCCCTATCTGTCCCTATCTGTCCCTATCTGTCCCTATCTGTCCCTATCTGTCCCTATCTGTCCCTATCTGTCCCTATCTGTCCCTATCTGTCCCTATCTGTCCCTATCTGTCCCTATCTGTCCCTATCTGTCCCTATCTGTCCCTATCTGTCCCTATCTGTCCCTATCTGTCCCTATCTGTCCCTATCTGTCCCTATCTGTCCCTATCTGTCCCTATCTGTCCCTATCTGTCCCTATCTGTCCCTATCTGTCCCTATCTGTCCCTATCTGTCCCTATCTGTCCCTATCTGTCCCTATCTGTCCCTATCTGTCCCTATCTGTCCCTATCTGTCCCTATCTGTCCCTATCTGTCCCTATCTGTCCCTATCTGTCCCTATCTGTCCCTATCTGTCCCTATCTGTCCCTATCTGTCCCTATCTGTCCCTATCTGTCCCTATCTGTCCCTATCTGTCCCTATCTGTCCCTATCTGTCCCTATCTGTCCCTATCTGTCCCTATCTGTCCCTATCTGTCCCTATCTGTCCCTATCTGTCCCTATCTGTCCCTATCTGTCCCTATCTGTCCCTATCTGTCCCTATCTGTCCCTATCTGTCCCTATCTGTCCCTATCTGTCCCTATCTGTCCCTATCTGTCCCTATCTGTCCCTATCTGTCCCTATCTGTCCCTATCTGTCCCTATCTGTCCCTATCTGTCCCTATCTGTCCCTATCTGTCCCTATCTGTCCCTATCTGTCCCTATCTGTCCCTATCTGTCCCTATCTGTCCCTATCTGTCCCTATCTGTCCCTATCTGTCCCTATCTGTCCCTATCTGTCCCTATCTGTCCCTATCTGTCCCTATCTGTCCCTATCTGTCCCTATCTGTCCCTATCTGTCCCTATCTGTCCCTATCTGTCCCTATCTGTCCCTATCTGTCCCTATCTGTCCCTATCTGTCCCTATCTGTCCCTATCTGTCCCTATCTGTCCCTATCTGTCCCTATCTGTCCCTATCTGTCCCTATCTGTCCCTATCTGTCCCTATCTGTCCCTATCTGTCCCTATCTGTCCCTATCTGTCCCTATCTGTCCCTATCTGTCCCTATCTGTCCCTATCTGTCCCTATCTGTCCCTATCTGTCCCTATCTGTCCCTATCTGTCCCTATCTGTCCCTATCTGTCCCTATCTGTCCCTATCTGTCCCTATCTGTCCCTATCTGTCCCTATCTGTCCCTATCTGTCCCTATCTGTCCCTATCTGTCCCTATCTGTCCCTATCTGTCCCTATCTGTCCCTATCTGTCCCTATCTGTCCCTATCTGTCCCTATCTGTCCCTATCTGTCCCTATCTGTCCCTATCTGTCCCTATCTGTCCCTATCTGTCCCTATCTGTCCCTATCTGTCCCTATCTGTCCCTATCTGTCCCTATCTGTCCCTATCTGTCCCTATCTGTCCCTATCTGTCCCTATCTGTCCCTATCTGTCCCTATCTGTCCCTATCTGTCCCTATCTGTCCCTATCTGTCCCTATCTGTCCCTATCTGTCCCTATCTGTCCCTATCTGTCCCTATCTGTCCCTATCTGTCCCTATCTGTCCCTATCTGTCCCTATCTGTCCCTATCTGTCCCTATCTGTCCCTATCTGTCCCTATCTGTCCCTATCTGTCCCTATCTGTCCCTATCTGTCCCTATCTGTCCCTATCTGTCCCTATCTGTCCCTATCTGTCCCTATCTGTCCCTATCTGTCCCTATCTGTCCCTATCTGTCCCTATCTGTCCCTATCTGTCCCTATCTGTCCCTATCTGTCCCTATCTGTCCCTATCTGTCCCTATCTGTCCCTATCTGTCCCTATCTGTCCCTATCTGTCCCTATCTGTCCCTATCTGTCCCTATCTGTCCCTATCTGTCCCTATCTGTCCCTATCTGTCCCTATCTGTCCCTATCTGTCCCTATCTGTCCCTATCTGTCCCTATCTGTCCCTATCTGTCCCTATCTGTCCCTATCTGTCCCTATCTGTCCCTATCTGTCCCTATCTGTCCCTATCTGTCCCTATCTGTCCCTATCTGTCCCTATCTGTCCCTATCTGTCCCTATCTGTCCCTATCTGTCCCTATCTGTCCCTATCTGTCCCTATCTGTCCCTATCTGTCCCTATCTGTCCCTATCTGTCCCTATCTGTCCCTATCTGTCCCTATCTGTCCCTATCTGTCCCTATCTGTCCCTATCTGTCCCTATCTGTCCCTATCTGTCCCTATCTGTCCCTATCTGTCCCTATCTGTCCCTATCTGTCCCTATCTGTCCCTATCTGTCCCTATCTGTCCCTATCTGTCCCTATCTGTCCCTATCTGTCCCTATCTGTCCCTATCTGTCCCTATCTGTCCCTATCTGTCCCTATCTGTCCCTATCTGTCCCTATCTGTCCCTATCTGTCCCTATCTGTCCCTATCTGTCCCTATCTGTCCCTATCTGTCCCTATCTGTCCCTATCTGTCCCTATCTGTCCCTATCTGTCCCTATCTGTCCCTATCTGTCCCTATCTGTCCCTATCTGTCCCTATCTGTCCCTATCTGTCCCTATCTGTCCCTATCTGTCCCTATCTGTCCCTATCTGTCCCTATCTGTCCCTATCTGTCCCTATCTGTCCCTATCTGTCCCTATCTGTCCCTATCTGTCCCTATCTGTCCCTATCTGTCCCTATCTGTCCCTATCTGTCCCTATCTGTCCCTATCTGTCCCTATCTGTCCCTATCTGTCCCTATCTGTCCCTATCTGTCCCTATCTGTCCCTATCTGTCCCTATCTGTCCCTATCTGTCCCTATCTGTCCCTATCTGTCCCTATCTGTCCCTATCTGTCCCTATCTGTCCCTATCTGTCCCTATCTGTCCCTATCTGTCCCTATCTGTCCCTATCTGTCCCTATCTGTCCCTATCTGTCCCTATCTGTCCCTATCTGTCCCTATCTGTCCCTATCTGTCCCTATCTGTCCCTATCTGTCCCTATCTGTCCCTATCTGTCCCTATCTGTCCCTATCTGTCCCTATCTGTCCCTATCTGTCCCTATCTGTCCCTATCTGTCCCTATCTGTCCCTATCTGTCCCTATCTGTCCCTATCTGTCCCTATCTGTCCCTATCTGTCCCTATCTGTCCCTATCTGTCCCTATCTGTCCCTATCTGTCCCTATCTGTCCCTATCTGTCCCTATCTGTCCCTATCTGTCCCTATCTGTCCCTATCTGTCCCTATCTGTCCCTATCTGTCCCTATCTGTCCCTATCTGTCCCTATCTGTCCCTATCTGTCCCTATCTGTCCCTATCTGTCCCTATCTGTCCCTATCTGTCCCTATCTGTCCCTATCTGTCCCTATCTGTCCCTATCTGTCCCTATCTGTCCCTATCTGTCCCTATCTGTCCCTATCTGTCCCTATCTGTCCCTATCTGTCCCTATCTGTCCCTATCTGTCCCTATCTGTCCCTATCTGTCCCTATCTGTCCCTATCTGTCCCTATCTGTCCCTATCTGTCCCTATCTGTCCCTATCTGTCCCTATCTGTCCCTATCTGTCCCTATCTGTCCCTATCTGTCCCTATCTGTCCCTATCTGTCCCTATCTGTCCCTATCTGTCCCTATCTGTCCCTATCTGTCCCTATCTGTCCCTATCTGTCCCTATCTGTCCCTATCTGTCCCTATCTGTCCCTATCTGTCCCTATCTGTCCCTATCTGTCCCTATCTGTCCCTATCTGTCCCTATCTGTCCCTATCTGTCCCTATCTGTCCCTATCTGTCCCTATCTGTCCCTATCTGTCCCTATCTGTCCCTATCTGTCCCTATCTGTCCCTATCTGTCCCTATCTGTCCCTATCTGTCCCTATCTGTCCCTATCTGTCCCTATCTGTCCCTATCTGTCCCTATCTGTCCCTATCTGTCCCTATCTGTCCCTATCTGTCCCTATCTGTCCCTATCTGTCCCTATCTGTCCCTATCTGTCCCTATCTGTCCCTATCTGTCCCTATCTGTCCCTATCTGTCCCTATCTGTCCCTATCTGTCCCTATCTGTCCCTATCTGTCCCTATCTGTCCCTATCTGTCCCTATCTGTCCCTATCTGTCCCTATCTGTCCCTATCTGTCCCTATCTGTCCCTATCTGTCCCTATCTGTCCCTATCTGTCCCTATCTGTCCCTATCTGTCCCTATCTGTCCCTATCTGTCCCTATCTGTCCCTATCTGTCCCTATCTGTCCCTATCTGTCCCTATCTGTCCCTATCTGTCCCTATCTGTCCCTATCTGTCCCTATCTGTCCCTATCTGTCCCTATCTGTCCCTATCTGTCCCTATCTGTCCCTATCTGTCCCTATCTGTCCCTATCTGTCCCTATCTGTCCCTATCTGTCCCTATCTGTCCCTATCTGTCCCTATCTGTCCCTATCTGTCCCTATCTGTCCCTATCTGTCCCTATCTGTCCCTATCTGTCCCTATCTGTCCCTATCTGTCCCTATCTGTCCCTATCTGTCCCTATCTGTCCCTATCTGTCCCTATCTGTCCCTATCTGTCCCTATCTGTCCCTATCTGTCCCTATCTGTCCCTATCTGTCCCTATCTGTCCCTATCTGTCCCTATCTGTCCCTATCTGTCCCTATCTGTCCCTATCTGTCCCTATCTGTCCCTATCTGTCCCTATCTGTCCCTATCTGTCCCTATCTGTCCCTATCTGTCCCTATCTGTCCCTATCTGTCCCTATCTGTCCCTATCTGTCCCTATCTGTCCCTATCTGTCCCTATCTGTCCCTATCTGTCCCTATCTGTCCCTATCTGTCCCTATCTGTCCCTATCTGTCCCTATCTGTCCCTATCTGTCCCTATCTGTCCCTATCTGTCCCTATCTGTCCCTATCTGTCCCTATCTGTCCCTATCTGTCCCTATCTGTCCCTATCTGTCCCTATCTGTCCCTATCTGTCCCTATCTGTCCCTATCTGTCCCTATCTGTCCCTATCTGTCCCTATCTGTCCCTATCTGTCCCTATCTGTCCCTATCTGTCCCTATCTGTCCCTATCTGTCCCTATCTGTCCCTATCTGTCCCTATCTGTCCCTATCTGTCCCTATCTGTCCCTATCTGTCCCTATCTGTCCCTATCTGTCCCTATCTGTCCCTATCTGTCCCTATCTGTCCCTATCTGTCCCTATCTGTCCCTATCTGTCCCTATCTGTCCCTATCTGTCCCTATCTGTCCCTATCTGTCCCTATCTGTCCCTATCTGTCCCTATCTGTCCCTATCTGTCCCTATCTGTCCCTATCTGTCCCTATCTGTCCCTATCTGTCCCTATCTGTCCCTATCTGTCCCTATCTGTCCCTATCTGTCCCTATCTGTCCCTATCTGTCCCTATCTGTCCCTATCTGTCCCTATCTGTCCCTATCTGTCCCTATCTGTCCCTATCTGTCCCTATCTGTCCCTATCTGTCCCTATCTGTCCCTATCTGTCCCTATCTGTCCCTATCTGTCCCTATCTGTCCCTATCTGTCCCTATCTGTCCCTATCTGTCCCTATCTGTCCCTATCTGTCCCTATCTGTCCCTATCTGTCCCTATCTGTCCCTATCTGTCCCTATCTGTCCCTATCTGTCCCTATCTGTCCCTATCTGTCCCTATCTGTCCCTATCTGTCCCTATCTGTCCCTATCTGTCCCTATCTGTCCCTATCTGTCCCTATCTGTCCCTATCTGTCCCTATCTGTCCCTATCTGTCCCTATCTGTCCCTATCTGTCCCTATCTGTCCCTATCTGTCCCTATCTGTCCCTATCTGTCCCTATCTGTCCCTATCTGTCCCTATCTGTCCCTATCTGTCCCTATCTGTCCCTATCTGTCCCTATCTGTCCCTATCTGTCCCTATCTGTCCCTATCTGTCCCTATCTGTCCCTATCTGTCCCTATCTGTCCCTATCTGTCCCTATCTGTCCCTATCTGTCCCTATCTGTCCCTATCTGTCCCTATCTGTCCCTATCTGTCCCTATCTGTCCCTATCTGTCCCTATCTGTCCCTATCTGTCCCTATCTGTCCCTATCTGTCCCTATCTGTCCCTATCTGTCCCTATCTGTCCCTATCTGTCCCTATCTGTCCCTATCTGTCCCTATCTGTCCCTATCTGTCCCTATCTGTCCCTATCTGTCCCTATCTGTCCCTATCTGTCCCTATCTGTCCCTATCTGTCCCTATCTGTCCCTATCTGTCCCTATCTGTCCCTATCTGTCCCTATCTGTCCCTATCTGTCCCTATCTGTCCCTATCTGTCCCTATCTGTCCCTATCTGTCCCTATCTGTCCCTATCTGTCCCTATCTGTCCCTATCTGTCCCTATCTGTCCCTATCTGTCCCTATCTGTCCCTATCTGTCCCTATCTGTCCCTATCTGTCCCTATCTGTCCCTATCTGTCCCTATCTGTCCCTATCTGTCCCTATCTGTCCCTATCTGTCCCTATCTGTCCCTATCTGTCCCTATCTGTCCCTATCTGTCCCTATCTGTCCCTATCTGTCCCTATCTGTCCCTATCTGTCCCTATCTGTCCCTATCTGTCCCTATCTGTCCCTATCTGTCCCTATCTGTCCCTATCTGTCCCTATCTGTCCCTATCTGTCCCTATCTGTCCCTATCTGTCCCTATCTGTCCCTATCTGTCCCTATCTGTCCCTATCTGTCCCTATCTGTCCCTATCTGTCCCTATCTGTCCCTATCTGTCCCTATCTGTCCCTATCTGTCCCTATCTGTCCCTATCTGTCCCTATCTGTCCCTATCTGTCCCTATCTGTCCCTATCTGTCCCTATCTGTCCCTATCTGTCCCTATCTGTCCCTATCTGTCCCTATCTGTCCCTATCTGTCCCTATCTGTCCCTATCTGTCCCTATCTGTCCCTATCTGTCCCTATCTGTCCCTATCTGTCCCTATCTGTCCCTATCTGTCCCTATCTGTCCCTATCTGTCCCTATCTGTCCCTATCTGTCCCTATCTGTCCCTATCTGTCCCTATCTGTCCCTATCTGTCCCTATCTGTCCCTATCTGTCCCTATCTGTCCCTATCTGTCCCTATCTGTCCCTATCTGTCCCTATCTGTCCCTATCTGTCCCTATCTGTCCCTATCTGTCCCTATCTGTCCCTATCTGTCCCTATCTGTCCCTATCTGTCCCTATCTGTCCCTATCTGTCCCTATCTGTCCCTATCTGTCCCTATCTGTCCCTATCTGTCCCTATCTGTCCCTATCTGTCCCTATCTGTCCCTATCTGTCCCTATCTGTCCCTATCTGTCCCTATCTGTCCCTATCTGTCCCTATCTGTCCCTATCTGTCCCTATCTGTCCCTATCTGTCCCTATCTGTCCCTATCTGTCCCTATCTGTCCCTATCTGTCCCTATCTGTCCCTATCTGTCCCTATCTGTCCCTATCTGTCCCTATCTGTCCCTATCTGTCCCTATCTGTCCCTATCTGTCCCTATCTGTCCCTATCTGTCCCTATCTGTCCCTATCTGTCCCTATCTGTCCCTATCTGTCCCTATCTGTCCCTATCTGTCCCTATCTGTCCCTATCTGTCCCTATCTGTCCCTATCTGTCCCTATCTGTCCCTATCTGTCCCTATCTGTCCCTATCTGTCCCTATCTGTCCCTATCTGTCCCTATCTGTCCCTATCTGTCCCTATCTGTCCCTATCTGTCCCTATCTGTCCCTATCTGTCCCTATCTGTCCCTATCTGTCCCTATCTGTCCCTATCTGTCCCTATCTGTCCCTATCTGTCCCTATCTGTCCCTATCTGTCCCTATCTGTCCCTATCTGTCCCTATCTGTCCCTATCTGTCCCTATCTGTCCCTATCTGTCCCTATCTGTCCCTATCTGTCCCTATCTGTCCCTATCTGTCCCTATCTGTCCCTATCTGTCCCTATCTGTCCCTATCTGTCCCTATCTGTCCCTATCTGTCCCTATCTGTCCCTATCTGTCCCTATCTGTCCCTATCTGTCCCTATCTGTCCCTATCTGTCCCTATCTGTCCCTATCTGTCCCTATCTGTCCCTATCTGTCCCTATCTGTCCCTATCTGTCCCTATCTGTCCCTATCTGTCCCTATCTGTCCCTATCTGTCCCTATCTGTCCCTATCTGTCCCTATCTGTCCCTATCTGTCCCTATCTGTCCCTATCTGTCCCTATCTGTCCCTATCTGTCCCTATCTGTCCCTATCTGTCCCTATCTGTCCCTATCTGTCCCTATCTGTCCCTATCTGTCCCTATCTGTCCCTATCTGTCCCTATCTGTCCCTATCTGTCCCTATCTGTCCCTATCTGTCCCTATCTGTCCCTATCTGTCCCTATCTGTCCCTATCTGTCCCTATCTGTCCCTATCTGTCCCTATCTGTCCCTATCTGTCCCTATCTGTCCCTATCTGTCCCTATCTGTCCCTATCTGTCCCTATCTGTCCCTATCTGTCCCTATCTGTCCCTATCTGTCCCTATCTGTCCCTATCTGTCCCTATCTGTCCCTATCTGTCCCTATCTGTCCCTATCTGTCCCTATCTGTCCCTATCTGTCCCTATCTGTCCCTATCTGTCCCTATCTGTCCCTATCTGTCCCTATCTGTCCCTATCTGTCCCTATCTGTCCCTATCTGTCCCTATCTGTCCCTATCTGTCCCTATCTGTCCCTATCTGTCCCTATCTGTCCCTATCTGTCCCTATCTGTCCCTATCTGTCCCTATCTGTCCCTATCTGTCCCTATCTGTCCCTATCTGTCCCTATCTGTCCCTATCTGTCCCTATCTGTCCCTATCTGTCCCTATCTGTCCCTATCTGTCCCTATCTGTCCCTATCTGTCCCTATCTGTCCCTATCTGTCCCTATCTGTCCCTATCTGTCCCTATCTGTCCCTATCTGTCCCTATCTGTCCCTATCTGTCCCTATCTGTCCCTATCTGTCCCTATCTGTCCCTATCTGTCCCTATCTGTCCCTATCTGTCCCTATCTGTCCCTATCTGTCCCTATCTGTCCCTATCTGTCCCTATCTGTCCCTATCTGTCCCTATCTGTCCCTATCTGTCCCTATCTGTCCCTATCTGTCCCTATCTGTCCCTATCTGTCCCTATCTGTCCCTATCTGTCCCTATCTGTCCCTATCTGTCCCTATCTGTCCCTATCTGTCCCTATCTGTCCCTATCTGTCCCTATCTGTCCCTATCTGTCCCTATCTGTCCCTATCTGTCCCTATCTGTCCCTATCTGTCCCTATCTGTCCCTATCTGTCCCTATCTGTCCCTATCTGTCCCTATCTGTCCCTATCTGTCCCTCTCTGTCCCTCTCTGTCCCTCTCTGTCCCTCTCTGTCCCTCTCTGTCCCTCTCTGTCCCTCTCTGTCCCTCTCTGTCCCTCTCTGTCCCTCTCTGTCCCTCTCTGTCCCTCTCTGTCCCTCTCTGTCCCTCTCTGTCCCTCTCTGTCCCTCTCTGTCCCTCTCTGTCCCTCTCTGTCCCTCTCTGTCCCTCTCTGTCCCTCTCTGTCCCTCTCTGTCCCTCTCTGTCCCTCTCTGTCCCTCTCTCAGAAAACGCAGCTTGAAATAGTGACCAGAATTTTAAGCAGTGTTTTCTAACACAGGTTACAGCGTTTGATGGCGCTTTTTAATGCACCCCATCATTGTGGTGGGTGATGAGATGTGTTAAAACCACGAAAACGCAAAAATAGAACAGACAGCTCTGAAAAATCACAGTGATAGGGACACCGCGTTCCAGCGCGGATGTGAGTAAGCTCATTGATATCTATGGGAGTGTTGTGCCGTGGTTAGTACGGCACTTGGGCGCTGTGCTCATAGCGGTAAAAAGCGGTGTGTGTGAGAGTGGCTTGCGGAGCTACAAACAAATTTTCATGTGCAGGAAAGATTACGTAAAGGGGCAGATCAGGGGGGGGCCCCCGAGCGGAACTTTTGCACCCGGGCCCCTGATTGAGCGTGTTCTCTCTCCAGTACTTCTATGGAGAAGGAACGCGCAGCCACAATGACGTCGATACCCAGACATCGGCACACTATGTCCTCTGCCCTCCGAATGGAACACAATATGCGTAGCAGCCGGAGATTAGCAGTAGAGACAGCGAGGACGTAATGACGTCACCAGGGGATACACTGGAAGAATGACCTCAGGATGGAGCGCAATGAGCGTTCTTGCAGGAGACTAACAACGATGACAGCAACGTGTGGATGTAATGACGTTACTAGGTGACGTACCAGTAGAACCGCCCCTTTCCCCTGGAGCAGATACAGGAACATGTGCTAACTACCTACACAATCATATGGGGTAAATATGAATACTATACTATGTTTGTTTATGTATGGCTTAATAAAGGGACTGTTATGCACAGAAACGTGTTGCCAACTTCATCTATATACCGTCCGGAACATCGCATCTATACCTTCTATATACCTTGATGTACCATCTCTAGGAGGGGCTGCTGTAGTTACCATATCCCCCTCCTTCAAAGAAAGTGCCAATTACTTCTCTGGATATTGTCACCAGTGACCGCTGGATATTGTTATTACCTGTCCTACCAGCCAGGGTTTATATAAGTGACTGTTTCTTTTCTAATCTATATGTCAGGGAGGTCCCCTCATTGGAGAGCTCCACCGTAATCCGTATAGCTCTCCCCTTCTACAGTGGATACCACCGGTGTAGGAAACCGCCTATTAGACATATATCCAGGACCACAGGTGAGACACCTGGAGATCCACACTGGGTCCAGGTCTTCACACCAGGTGAGTCCTGATCCTTTATATCCCAAGGCACTTTCCTGCGGCTATATAGACTATTACTACTGGGGCTGATATAGGGGACACTATTACTACTGGGTCTAATATAAGGGACACTATAACTACGGGGTTTAATATATGGCACACTATTACTACTGGGGTTAATATAGGGGACACTATCACAACTAGGGTTAATATAGGGGACACTATTACTAATGAGGCCTCTGTGAAAGTCACTATTACTACTGTGGCTAATATAGGGGACACTATTACTACTGGGGCTAATATAGGGGACACTATTACTGCTGAGGCCACTATGGAGGTTACTATTACTACTTGGGCCAATATAGGGGATGCTATTGCTACTGACGCCACTCTGCACGTGGCAGCAAAACTCAACTTGACTTACAGTATGGAAAAGCACACAGTGGAAATGCTGCGCAATGTCCGAATTGGAAATTTCTGCACCAAATTCCATAGCATTTCCGCATCCAAAAAATAGTAAAAATCTGTTCCATTGGTGCAGATTCAGACTAGAAGTCAGCTGTGTATCCGCAGCTGATTTCGTACTATGTGGCGCCCCCCCTCGCCTCCTTTGTTGGTTTCCTGCCATCAGCGCCCCCTGGCTTCCGGTCCCAGCGGCCTGGTCAGGCAGGACGCCGCTGGTTAGGTGAGGCCACTACAGGCCGCTGGGAACCAGAAGCCAGGGAGCGCTGACAGCGGGAAGCCTTTGGATGAGGCGAGGGGAGCGCAGCATAGTATGAAATTAGCTGCGGGTATGCAGCTGACTTCCAGTCAAAGTCTGCACTATTGGTAATCCTGTACTCCAACTTGGAAAAAGATACAGGGCGATCCTCCCTTTCTATTTTAAAATGGCCCTATTCTTATTATAATGATGGAGGTAAAAAACATAAATTGTCATAAGCCCTGCCCCCTGACATATTGGCATTCTACGATAAACAAGTGGGTTTTGAGCACTCGGTCCCAAGCAGGTTTGCCATCACTGGTCTAGGTAATAAGCTTGGTTCTTGTTCTTGTTGTTGTGTCTATGTAGTAAGCTCAGTTCTGGTACTGTATCTATGCAGTAGGTTTGTTGCTGGTATTGTCTAGGTAATACATTTGGTTCTTGTATGGTATTTATGTAGTATTTCTTCACAGAATAGGATTAAAAATGAACCTTTATGGACTTAGATTAAAACCAAAGTAAATTGGCAATTAGTGCCAGAACAAAATACAACATTGATGAGAGGTGAGCCTAGATATGGACTCATCCCTCCGATATCTCCTTATTACAGGGATTCTTACGACCAAAAATGATGCTACACTTCAGAGAGGCCCCTTTAGCAAAAGGCAGTCACCAGAAATGGTGTCTCCTCAGGGGTACCATCCCAGGTGTAAATCAATTATGTGATAAGGTAGAAGAGAATCTATTATGACCATAGAAGCATCAGATATTGTGTCTCCCGAAGACACTTTACTAGATCCCTCTAGATTCTTCGTGGATACCTATGGTGGGTAATCCAGTGACTAGTCAGACTGAGTAATGAGAAAGCATGACCCACCTGGCAAAGTACCACCATATATCTATGAACCCTCTTATCCTCCATGGGGACCCAAATTGAGTGTCAGCCCAACGAATACTAAATAAGTATAATGCTCACAAATGGGTTCCAATATTATGTCAAAGACTCTACCTATGGTGGGTGATCTGATTACTGGCCAGACTTAGTACTGACTTAGCATAGCCCACCTATAGAATACCTAGTGTCTATGGATTTACACTGAATCACCAGTGGAAAACCAAACTGAGTGCCCGCCAAAGATGGATACTGACTGTGCGTAACACTCACAAATCGGTTCCAATGTTTTATAAAATATTCAGAATACCGCCATATATCCAGGAGATTTATCTAAATCCTCAGTGGAAAACCAAAGTGGGTGCCCGCCAAAATAGATGCTGACTGTGCATAACACTTACAAATAGATTCCAACGTGTTATAAAAGATTCAGAATATCACCATGTATCCACAAGTTTTATCTAAATCCTCAGTGGAAAACCAAAGTGGGTGCCCGCCAGCTGGCCACAGGGTCAGATTTTGCTGTGGGATTCCACATATGGAATCCAGTCTGCCCGGGTGCAGCCGGCCTTAGTGTGCCCTGCCAGCTAATAGAACAGATAGCATTATCTTCTCTACCTAGCTTTAGACTCCTGATAAGAGTATTTATCCGCATCTTAGAAACGCGTTGAGTCTTATTTAATGCGCTGGTATCCATTTGTGGGTGTTACGCACAGTCAGTATCTATTTTGGCTGACACCCACTTTGGTTTTCCACTGAGGATTTAGATAAAGCTCGTAGATACATGGTGATATTCTGAATCTTTTATAACACATTGGAACCCATTTGTGGGTGTTACGCACAGTCAGCATCCATCTTTGGCAGACACTCAGTTTGGTTTTCCGCTGGTGATTTAGTGTAAATCCATAGACACAAGGTATTCTATAGGTGGGCTACGCTAAGTCAGTACTAAGTCTGGCCAGTAATCAGATCACCCACCATAGGTAGAGTCTTTGACATAATATTGGAACCCATTTGTGAGCATCATGCCTAGTTAGTATTCGTTGGGCTGACACTCACTTTGGGTCTCCACGGAGGATAAGAGGGTCCATAGACATATGGTGGTACTTTGTGAGGTGGGTCATGCTTTCTCATTACTTAGTCTGACTAGTCACTAGATTACCCACCATAGGAATCCACCAAGAATCTGGAGCAGTGATTCCCAAACTTTTTCCGCCATGCAGCCCTTTTTGAAGCAAAAGTTTCTCATGGAGCCCCAAAGTGGGACAGAGGGTGTGGTCAGGGGAGGGGTTAGGGGCGTGACTTACCACAACATGATTTTTTTACCTCTGTCCTTACAAAAAGGACAGGGAAATATTAAAAAAAAACCGTGAGGAAAGCTAGGGGACCGGATGGGCTATTGATATACATTATATTTTAAATTAATATGCTGCGGAATTAAATCTCGCACCACATGTCAATATCTGCACGGGTTTTGTGCAGATTTTTTCCACAACATGTGGATGAGATTTTCAATATCTTATCAACTTTGCTGCTACAGCTACTGTAAATACCGCAGCAAATCCACCCCATGTAGTAATAGTGACTCCCCTATATTGGTGGCCCTAGTAGTAATAGTGACCCTTATATTGGTGGCCCTAGTAGTAATAGTGACCTTTATATTGGTGGCCCTAGCAGTAATAGTGACCCATATATTGGTGGCCCCTGTAGTAATAGTGTCCCCCTATATTGGCCCCTGTAGTAATTGCATCCCCAACAGTGGCCTCAGTAGTAATAGTGTCCCCCTATATTGGTAGCCCTAGTAGTAATAGCGTCCCCTATATTGGCCCCTGTAATAATTGCGTCCCCCACAGTGGTCTCAGTATTAATAGTGTCCCCCTATATTGGTGGCCCCCAGTAGTAATAGTAACCCCTATATTGGAAGCCCCAGTAGTAATAGTGACCCCTTATATTAGTAACCCCAGTAGTAATAGTGTCCCCCTATATTGGTGGCCCCAGTAGTAATAGTGACCCCTATTGCGGCCCCAGTAGGGATAGCAGCTTCAGTATTGATAGCGGCCTGACTAGTAACAGTAATAGGGTTTAGCAATGCGGATTACAATACGGGCGATTGGGATGGCCGTGGGCTCCCTTGGAGTCTTGGGCCTGGGGCGGTCACCCTTATTATAATCCTCCATTGGTCCCAGAGTCGGCTCATGTGATCCACGTTGCTATGCCAACCGCGGGTCTTGCATGCTGATTTTCTCTGTACGGACTATCCAGACACTGCTACAGCGGAGCACACTATGGGAAACCCTGATCTAGAGGAATCTAGTAAAGTGGCCTTTGGGAGACACAATATCTGATGCTTCAATGGTCATAATAGATCCTCTTCTACCTTTTCACCTTTGGGTGCCTTCACACTTGCGATCGCGATATCGATGCGTTTTTTTTAACGCAAACGTCAATGGGACTTTCTAATGTTAAAAATGCATCACACAAAAATCGTAAGTTTGTGTTTTGTGATTTTTGTGCGATCCGTTTTTAACATTAGAAAGTCCTATTGACATTTGCGTTAAAGAAATGCAGCGATATCGCAAGTGTGGAGGCGCCCTTAGGATGGTATCCCTGAGGCAACACCATTTCTGTGATTCCTTTGTATTTATGCAGTAAGATTACTTCTGTTATTACATTTATGTAGTAAGCTCAGTTCTGGTAATGTGTCTATATAGTAGGTTTGGTTCTGGTAGCGTATAGGTAATAAGCTTGGTTCTTGTATGGAGTTTATGTAGTAAGATTAGCTCTGTTATGGTATCTATGTAGTAAGCTCAGTTCTGGTAATGTGTCTGTGTTAAGCTTGTTTCTGTTATCACATCTATAACAGCTTGGTTCTGTTACTGTATTTATAAAGTAATCTTGTTTCTATTGGAGTATGTTCCCATCGGAGATAAGCCTCTGCCGGAGGTGTTTGGTAGTAGCTCAGGGTACTTCTACACGGGATGATTTCCAGGTCCTGAAGCGCACCAGTCGTCCCAGCGATAATTGTTCCTTTGCTTTCCCAGAGGAGCGATGATCGGTCAGTGACTGGAGGTGGAGCGGCTGGAGATCGCTTCGGCCGCCCCCATTCCCAGTAAACGCACAATCATTCATAGACCAGCAGCTGCCTGTTCACACGGGCGATCGGCGTTTGGTATTTATGCTACACAAAGTAAACGGTGAATGATAAATGAATTTTCATTCATCCTTCTGTCGCCGGCAGCATTTACACTGAACGATTATCTTCAGGTTCGTGCGATCCGGCGACAATCTGAAGAATAATCGTTCCATGTAAAAGGACCAGAAGTTCTTCTCCCCAATGGAAACTCCTTCACCCTCCGCCGAGCGTGTACCTGTATGGGGAGGTTGGGAGTGATAGTTGTTGTCCTAACGAGGGTTAAAGGTAAAAGGGATGGCATGGTGGAGGAAGAAGCAAAGGGGGACGGGTAGAAGCCAAGGGGTTAATGGGGTTCTTGTAGTCTCTCCAGTGTTTGAAGCAATATCCATCATGTAGTTTATAGACATAGACTTCCTTTGTGGCACACCAGCAGTCAGAGGAGCGGTTATTTAATATACATTACTAACATCCAGAAGTTAAGGGCACTTTGGATAAAACACACCGGAGTAAATGGTTTTATTTATTACACTCATTTATATAGCACATACATACTCCACAGCGCTGCACACAGTTCATCAGTTACATTGGGCTTTGTCCCCGTAGGGGCTCACAATCTATATGCACACATGAGGATGTCTTTGGAGGATGTACACAAAAACATGGTGGCAGATATGATACCCGGACCCAGAGCTCAAAGGGATTGTCCAGTTACAAACAATTGATGGATCCATCTGCAGGAGAGCAGAATAGTAGGGATCTGCTTATTGAAATCTCTGCTAGTCAGCTGTCTTCTGTGTCAGTACACTTTTGCACTGAACAGATTTCTGCAGGTAGCAGACAGCTCCATTCTCGCTGCAGTGGCCTGGTTTGGTACTACAGGCCAAGTTGCCATTAAAGTAGCTTTGCTTGTAATACCACATCTGACCTCTGCAGTGGGAATGGAGCTGTCTGCTTCCTGCAGAACTCTGTTAAATGCACGAGCACATCAGCCCAGATAACAGCTGATCAGTGGAGATCCTAGGTGGTGGAGCCCCACCAATCTACTATTTATGGTTTATCCTGCAGATAGGCTCATCAATAATTTGCAACTGGACCACTCTGTTAAAGACAACAGTGCTACCAACTGAACCGTCATGTTGCCTGTAGTAAATCTGCCCCCATAGTCTTTTTTTATTCAAAACCTGCACTTTTTTGAATTATGGTATTTTTTAATCACATTTTTGCTGCAAAAAATGCTGCATCTACATGTTATCTGTCAGTGAATAGTAAATAATAAAAGCCAAAAAACCTGGTGTGTGTTGTGTTTATTTTTGTGGCACATTTTCTCTCTTTTGCAGCTTGAGTTCATGAAGTTGTTTTGGCAAACAGCGGCCTGTATTTTGCTGTAGCTCCTCAGTGGAGGTATTCACAGACCTGCCGCACTTACAGCGGGTTCATCGCTTGTCTGTAAACACTAATCTCTGTGGCTTTCATGTAACACAGAGGACGGGCGGCGATGGCGCTGTGATCACCTCCGCTGAGGAGCAATGGCCGGACATACACATCTCCTTATACCCACATTAAGGCTGCGTTCACAAGTCGGTGATTTGGTGCAGATTTTTTCACAGATTTGTATGCGGATCTGCAGCAGATTTCATCCTTTCAATTAAATTCAAATTGTATGGGTGAATTCTGCAGCAGATCTGCACCAAAATCCACAGCAAATCAGCAAATTGTGAACGCATCCTAAAAACACGTCATCTAAACACGACCTGGAAGAAAGCCAAAAACTGTATTTTTCAGCAGCACATCTATTAATCACAGTAACATTTCACATTACACAATGTACATAAATACAATATAATACAATGTAACATTTCTATCACTTTCCCCTTCTTTCTCCCCGGAATACAACATACATGAATTGTAAAAAGACAACTAACCAGAAAACTGTACATTTCAGCAGCTCATCTATAATCACAGTAACATCTGGTATTTCACATTATACAATGTACATAAATACAATGGAATACAATGTAACATTTCTATCACTTTCCCCCTTCTTTCTCCCCGGAATACAACATACATGAATTGTAAAAAGACAACTAACCAGAAAACTGTACATTTCAGCAGCTCATCTATAATCACAGTAACATCTGGTATTTCACATTATACAATGTACATAAATACAATGGAATACAATGTAACATTTCTATCACTTTCCCCCTTCTTTCTCTCCGGCAGACAACATATAAACCATCAGACATGGCGGGTACAGTGTGTGGGACCCTGAGGGAGCGTTCACACCCAGCAGATTTGTGCCAAAAATCTAGACCAAAATCCATGTCCAATCACATGCCAAAACCCCCCTCACAATCTGTACTATTGGCGCGGACTCTGACACAGAGTTTGGTGTGGATCTGCACCAACATCTACCACATGCAGCGCTTCCCAGACCTCCGGCGGTACCTGAGCCTCCCGGGTCTTCTTTCTTGATCTTTACAGGTGGATCCTTTTCTTCCTCTGAAGAATCCAGATGCCTCTTCTTGGGTTGTTTCTTACCCCTGAGGTCTTTCTTCACTGAATGAGTCGGTGGAATGATGGACTTCATTGCAGTTGATGTTTTCTTTCTCCTCTTCCTCCTTTGGCTTTTCTTTGAAGTCAGTGATGAGTCCAAGACGTGTCTTGGTCTTTTCTCTCCTTTCTCCCTCCGAATTTGCTCCATAAAATCGCTCTGCCCTGGTCCAGCAGACATCGCCTCCTTCTCCATCGCCAGTCTCCAACACTCTCAACTGCCAACCGCCGTGACAACACAATTGCCCTGGCTGTTACCATGACAGCAGTCATGTGATCAGTAACTGACCAATCACAGCCAACCATGATAAGTTTGAAAGCGTATGTCCGCAGGTACTGAGATGTGAGGAAGGACATTTACAGGAATATTCTCACTGTTTTCTTCAGACTAATGATAATCTTTATTAGTAAAGTGGGAACTTGCCATGTCCGTGTGCTGAAGCTGTCCAGAACTTGCCGGGGGATGATATTTGAGGGGGACATTCACATACTTACACTTTGTCTTTCTTTTTGTCCTTTACTATTATTCTACACAATATCGTCAACTTGTATAAAACCGTGAATCCGTCCACCATATTAATCTGCTCATAGAGATGAACATCTGTAATCATCCACTTTGCGGTTGTCATTGTTTTTGTAGATTTCCCATTATGTCGCCATTTTCCCCCATATGACATGATGATAGCTGACATCCCGGCCCGGTCTCTTGTATAGATATGGTGATTAATGATGATATCTCTCTACAAGGTGCCTCAATAATTCTACTTGTAATTGGCGCACACGCGTTCTGGGTCTCTAAATCCTTCGCTCCCCACGGCACGGACATAGAGAAAATGATAAAATCCTGACCGCCGCTGGCACCATCAGCTGATTATTGAAGACTGATCTATCAGGTGACAAATGACCTTTTAGGCCACTTTCACACAAGTGTGTCTATAAATGTATGTAATACGGATCCGCAATCTAGATGTATGACAGCGGAGATTGTATCAGTAACCGGATGCAGAAGCCGCCGTGTGTATCAGTCATCCCTATACACCAATCATAATGGCGCCAAGAAATAATGAAAATCACAAAGCTCATTAAACATGTAATTATATGTACGCACCACTAAAACAATTAACCCCTTAGTGATAAAGCCCATTTGCACCTTTAATGACTAATTTGTGTGGTATTTTCATTGCTGCATTCCTAGAGCCATAACTTTTCATTTTTCTGTTAACATTGCCATATGCGGCTTGTTTTTTAAGGACATCATTTGTAGGTACACAATGTACTGTATAACTTTTATAAAAAATTTTTAGGGGGATTGGGGAAAAAAAAATTCCACTGTTTGTTTTTTGTATTTTATTTATGACGTTAGGATAGTTGCAGTAGAAAATCCCAACTTCACCGAAGGGATACGAGGCGGCTTTTCTACAAAAACGCCTCCCATTCATGGGGAATTCACATGGTGGCAAGTGCAATATTTGACTGTGATTCACGGCCTGACATCGCACTCGCCCGTGTGAAGTTAGCCTGAGGAGAGCAGCGAGTGTCTTAAATGTTTCCATGTGTAATTTGTCTAATCGTGGATGTACAGCCCGGTCTTTAGCAATGCTTTGGTAGCCTTCTCTAACTTCATGCATCTCTAGAACACGTCCGAGGTCTTCTGGAAGTGTTTTGGCATTGAAACATAGTTTATGCTAACTAATCATTCATTGGAAGAACAGATTTGCCGGTAGCCGGACTTTTAAAAGCTTTGTGTGCCTTTTTTAGGAAAGGGCAAAGCACACGTGAACCGCTTCTTTCAAATTAGTCCTTAGGCCATTCTCACACATGCGTTCAGAAAATTCATTTTACCACGGTGAGTGTGAGAGCAACCTAAGAGAAAGCAAATGCAGAGGTTCACTTACTTTCTCTCCCTGCACTGTGGATGGTTACTCAATGTGTTTAATAAAAGACGTGAATGGAACAACTGTTTGCTACAATTATAGACAAATACAATGTAAATGATGTGACTGAGGCCTCCCTCACACAGGTATATGCAGAACGCAGTTTTTTTTCAACGCTGTGTTTACTGCGGTTTCATGCGTTATGTCAGCGTTTTGGATACGTTTTCAGCACAGCTGAAAACATAGCCAATGAAGCTGAAAAGAAAAAAAAACAATACTCACCTAGCAGGTGCCATGGGGGTCCCTCCCGCTGGTCTCCAGCGCTGCTCCAGGCTTCCCCTGCACTGACAGATCATCTATTGTTGGGAGCAAGGTTTGAGAACCCCACCTCCAACAAGAGATTGCTGTGATTGGCTGAGCCAGCGCTGAGAACCAATCAGAACCGTGAAATCCTTTTTCAGCCAATCTGAAACTGCTGCCCATTCATTTCAATGGGCAATGAATGGCTGAAAATGGGCAAAGATAGAACATGAACAACTTGCTGTTGAAGACGCTGCGTTTTGACGCTTGTGTGAACAGTCCCATTGAAATGAATGGTAGAGTTGTAGAGCATTTAGTGCAGCGCTGAAAAGGCAGTGCTAAATGCTATACAAAAATATCTGTATGAGGGACACCAGGTTATTAGTAAGCAATGCAGAAATCCAGGTGATTACATAGTAACATAGTATGTTAGGCTGAATGAAGACAATGTCCATCCAGTTCAGCCTGTTTCAACCCCTAGTTGATCCAGAGGAAGGCAAAAAAAAAAACCACGAGGCAGAAGCCAATTAGCCCATTTGGCGGAAAATTCCTTCCAGACTCCGTAATGGCAATCAGAATAATCAATGGATCAACCTTTGATAGTTCCTACCTAAGGCTGCATTCCCACAAACGTATATCGGCTCGGTTTTCACGCTGAGCCGATATACATCGTCCTCATCTGCAGGAGGGGAGGATGGAAGAGCCAGGAGCAGGAACTGGGCTCCCGCCCCCTCTGCACTATTTGCAAAGAAAGATGGCGGGACAGGGGCGGGCTAAGGTCTGAGAATTAGCCCCGCCCCCATCCCACCTCTCCCCATTGCAAATAGGGCAGAGGGGCGGAGAGGAGGCAGAGAGGGGGCGGGAGCTCAGTTCCTGCTCCTGGCTCTTCCATCCTCTCCCCCTGCAGATGAGGACGACATATATCGGCTCGGTGTGAAAACCGAGCCGACATACGTTCATGGGAATGCAGCCCACATATAAGAACCAGAGCTACAAACCCGCTGGTCACCTAATGTCTATATCCTGTAATATCATTCCACTCTAGATAGATGTCTAGTCCCCTCTTAAACTCCTCAATGGATTTTGCCATTACCATGTCCTCAGGCAGAAAGTTCCACAGTCTCACTGCTCTTACAGTAAAGAACCCCCCCTTATGTGTTGGTGATGAAACCTGCTTTCTTCTATAGGTAGCGGATGCCCTCTTGTTGCCGTCGTAGTCCTGGGTATAAACAGATCATGGGAGAGATCCTTGTATTGTGCCCTAATGTACTAATACATTGTTATTTAGTCGCCCCTTAGCTATCTTTTTTCTAGGGTAAATAATCCCAATTTTGATAGCCTCTCTGGGTATTCCAGTCCTCTCATTCCATTTATTAATTTAGTTGCCCCTCTTTCAACCCCCTCCAGTACTGTAACATCTTTCCTGAGCACCGGTGTCCAGAACTGTACACAGTATTCCATGTGAGGCCTGACAAGTGCCTTATATAGTGGGAGGATAATGTTCTCATCCTTCGCCCCTATACCTCTTTTAATGCACCACAAGACTTTATAAGCTTTTGCAGCAGCTGACTGGCATTGGTTACTCCAGTTTAGTCTACAATCCACTAGTACCCCCAGGTCTTTTTCCATATCACTTTTCCCTAGCAGTACCCCATTTAGTGTATATTGGTAACATCCATTTCTCCTGCCCATGTGCATAACCTTACATTTATCGACATTGAACTTCATTTGCCATTTTTCTGCCCAATCCCCCAGCTTATCTAGGTCCTTTTGTAGCCGCCTATTGTCCTCCGTTGTATTAATCGTCTTGTGTAATTTTGTATCATCTGCAAATATTGATATTTTACTGTGCAACCCCTCTATCAGGTCGTTGAACAGAATGGGGCCTAGTACTAAACCCTGTGGCACCCCACTAGCGATGATGGCCCAATCAGAGTACCACTTATTACCACCCTCTGCTTTACATCTCTGAGCCAATTCTTTACCCAGCTACGCACATTTTCACCCAATCTAAGCTGTCTCATTTTATATACCAGCCTATTATGCGGCACGCTGTCAAATGCTTTAGAGAAGTCCATATATACGAGATCAACAGACTCGCCCAGGTCCAGCCAAGAACTTACTTCATCGTAGAAGCTGATCAAATTGGTCTGACATGATCGCCCCCTCATGAACCCATGCTGGTGAGGAGTTATTCAATTGTTTTCCTTGAGGTATTCTAGGATGGCGTCTCTCAGAAATCCCTTGAATATTTTTCCAGTTATTGAAGTGAGACTTACCGGCCTGTAGTTACCAGGCTCTCTTTTGGATAAGAAATAGTGGTCTAGCCATCACATCACTTAGTTCCCTTAGAACCCTTGGGTGTGTTTCATCTGGACCCAGCGATTTATCGATTTTAATCCTCTGGAACTGGCTCTGCGCTTTCTCCTGTGTTAGGTGTGCATTATGTAGCTTGGGGTTTGTTTTATCCCCCTGCATCTCATGTGACATTTCCTTTTCGTTCATGAATACATTTGAATTGCACTGACATATGGAATAAAGATAATGTTTTGGCATGCATAAAATGTAATGAGGTCTATGGATACATACAGAGAACTCCTTGAGATGAATGGGGTGAAATCTGCGGTGAATCTACAATCTCAATGTCAAAATCTGTACCAAATCATGCAGAATTGCTACGTCTTTTTCCGTTGCACAAAATTCACAGCAAATCCGCCAACATATGAAGATACCCTAAATCCTCCCTACTGACCACAATACATTAATGCATGATTGGCAGAGCCACATTGGTATCTGGGTGAAAGCATTATCTACCTTTGAACTTTTGATGGCCAATTAACTATTAAGGACTTAGCTGATCTGTAGGAGTCCCAGGTAGTAGACCATGTCCTATCCTCAGGATGTCTGCAGAGTCAATGGGTCAGTGAATGGAGCTGGAAGTAGAGCGCTCTGAACACAGTCGGCTACTGATCAACTATTGATCTATTCTGAGAATAGGCCATCAATACTTCGTTAAAGGGGTTGTCCACTTTTGACAGGTAAAGGTGTTTTTAAAACTTAAACCAGCTGTACACATTGAAGTGGACAAGATCGGCAATGATCTACCGTGTGTGGGGGGAGTACCCAAACAGGGCCATGATGTCTACTGAAGGATGAGGCATATTGGATTTCAATATACACAATCCAGAGATGTCAACCTGGGAGAGCCTTTCACAGGGCGAGTCTCTGGTTACAGCAAGAATGTGATTGGCCTTTTCATGACGTGGCTTATATAAGGGGCATGGCTATCCTACAGCAAGAGTAGTACATGGAGACACAATGGAGAATAAAGTACATGAGAGAGAAGATGAACAACATTGTTGCTGCTACACCAAGAACAAATATTACCGTCATACAGTATCTGTATACGGCTATTGGACAAAACAGTATATAAAAACCAACAATACCTCCACATCATGACCACCAAGTAGTGAATGAATACCACCAGACTGAATAAAAACCACTGTCCTAACATCATAGTGAAGCTAGTGTTGGCACGCTGAGGGCTTGTGTGTGGGGGATGCCAGGGCTGGGGACATGCTCAGCCTCTGTAGTATGACACTGGGTGAATGAGAGGTGATTGGGTAAAGAGGCTTGGAAATCGGGAGACTCCTGGGAATTCTGCCTGGGCTAACATGTATGACAATCGTATGTATGTATGTATGTATGTATGTATGTATATATATACACACACACACACACACTTGGCCAAGTCCAGTGTACATGTGAATGAGCAGTCTGACCACAGCTGAGTATTCCCAAACACAATACAGATGTATTGTTCAATCACTAGGTTTTATTGTTGTAACCTGAAGTAATGCATGCTTGAAAAAGAGAAGCGTCCATCTTTGAACCCCCTTATGATTTTATTTTGTACATCTTTATAGAAGTCAGAAGTCTGTTTTTCTGTTCTAGATCCATTCCATAGCCATTCTGATTGCCATGCAGCCTTATGAGCCTACTGCATACTATACTGTCTCGTTAATAAAACCACACGCAGTAAGCTCCCCCTAGTGGTGGCAACAGGCAGCCAGAATATCATCATTTAACCAGGTCTCTGCAGGAGAACTAAAGTTCTGCATCTATAGGATTGTATCCCTTTTTTAAATTGTATACTGGTGTCCAAAATCCTTCCAACTTCTGATGCACTTACTACTTTAGATGAATGTCAGAAAAGTGAACAATTTGTCACCAGCCATTGCTCCAAGCATGAATGCTGTGCAAGAGCTTGATCACACAGGACACCATTTGTTTTTTGTGAAAAGGGTTTTCCAGAACAAAGATACAGAAAGTCATCAATATCAGATCAGTAAGGATGCAACTCCCAGCATCCTCGGCAATCAGCTATTTGAGATGGCCACACCACTTAGGAGAACACCACGGCCTCTTCCTTGGCCTGAGACGTCACGCTCATTGGTCAGAAGGACTTAGCACAGCTCAGTCTCATCCAAGCGAATGGGACCGACCTGCAAAACTGGGCACCGCCACTACGAAATAACCTGCACTGTGCGTGGTATAAAGGTCACATAGGTATACAGTGAGGTGGCCAGGAGTTGGAGCCTCATTGATGTGATATTAGCGACCCATCCCAAGGATAGTTATAACCATCTACGTCATGAGAACCCCTGTAAATAACATCCCACTCCCCCCCAAACAGCTCTGTGTGTACAAGGGTATAGAGCGGTATTTGCCATATGCCGCCCTTTTGGTTACGTTTTTACACTTCTCCACAATGAATAAAAATCAAACCTGAAAATGTTAAAAACCATTTATAATAAAAAAAAATTCTTAAAACCCTTAGTTGTAATGGAAGCATGTTCAATAGGATTCTGAGGTAAAACAGTCCAGCGGGCGGTGGATTACATGGAGTCTTTTTCCAGTTTGCAAACCCAGGCCCTTTGGGTAAATTGTTCTATCCGCCATTTGCACGTCCGTTCGCTGCCATCTACAGCCTAAAGCTTTGACCTAATTATGTACAATACAGAAAGGTTTTCATCACTTCTCCATATACATGTGTGAGAAGAGGGGTCTCCATGCAGATATACAGATACTAAAACGTATTTACATATACACATCAACTACTATATACTACAGCTATACAATCACATTGCTAATCCCATCAGCTCCCCTCCCTGTATCGTAATGCAGCATCACAATGGGCACTGCCAGCACAGCTGGAGTGGCAACAGCAGCAGCAACTTCTGGGCACCAGGATGGGGTCCGCCAGGTCCTTCCGGAGGGTATCCAGCTTTCTTGCATCAAACACATCCTTCTCATCTCGAAGCTTTTTGTTCATTTCCCTAGAAAATACAAGTTCACAGCTGCATGACCAGTTATAATGCAAGTTAGTTAGAACAACGCTGGCACTCTGCTGAGGCCCTGCCATTTGGTGCATTATACGCCCTGCGTAACCCCTGCCCATTTACACTTTTTGCATGCAGTCCAGCAAAACCCCATCATAGTGCATTAAGCTCTATAGCCAAGTTAGGGAATGGTTACATCTAGGGCTCATTCACACGGGAGTATACACGTTGACTGCATATTTACATGACTTAATTGACTTTAATTGGCAATTTTGGTCTGGAAAATACATGAAATACATGTAATACATGTTTGAATACCCCAATGCAAATCAATAGGGATAAGCTGTCTGTATTACACACCTAAAAAATATGCGCAGAATACAGAGCGTAAATATATCAGTGTGAAGGAGCTCTTATGAATGGCCCTTTGAAGGCAGCCATAATGATGATGTTGCCCTCGGTGAACATGACTGACACCCCTGCTCCAAGCACTTCCAATATATTTAATCTAGTTCTTGCATTGGTGCGCCGAGAGGCGTACTTACCTGAGGAGCTCCAATTGGCGGAGAAGGCTTTGCTTCTCTTTCTGCATATTTCTGGACACTTTGAACACATCTCTGCAGAGAAACCAACAGGACAGCATCACATCATAAACTGCGATACTAGAAAGTACTCATTATACACTAGCTACAGTCCAGAGCTCCAGACTGAAAACAAAATGACCTTAGAGCCGCTGGTTCCTACACTGAAATTTTAGGAGCTAAGGGAAAAGTTTTATAGTCAACAAATACATAATAATGTTAGAGGGGTTTTCCAATAATTACATACATTGGTGGCAATGGGAAGGAACGGGGGAATGGATATAGGCAGGTAAAAGGAAGTAAATTCTGCTGACTGTAATACCCAATGTTAACACTAGATGGCACTAGGTACGAGAAATAGATTGCAGCATGCTTTATTTCTCTGCTTACCACGCAGCGGGAGCCCTATACATTTGTATGATACACTGTCTATAGGAAATACATTCTGTATGGGTGATGTTTTCATATGCAATCCTGTTGTAAAAGAAAGCATGTAATTTAAATAAAAAAACAACACGGCTCATGGCTGTGTGTGTGTGTGATACATGGGCCTGTGCAGCCGTACGCGGTTTCAGCCGTCAGACTAGGAGTTTACGAAATTGGTAAACCGCTGCAATGCGACCCGCAACATTTTACCATTACAGCCTAGACATGAGCCCTCAGTCAAAAAGTTCAGCTGTTCATGCAGTAGTAGTCACATTGTGAATGGTCAGCGCTGACCAGCGAGCGCTCCATAATAACATTCCCTAAAACGTAAATTTGCGCAATGGTGACATTTTAAAACCAGAGTTTGGAAAGAATGGATGCCGTTAAGCTTCATCCTAGCTGCTAGCACTTGCCTCTTCTTGCGCTCCCGTTCCTCGTGCTCTTGTTGGCGTAATCTCAGTAGATGGCTCTGAGCTTTGTCCAAATCGGTCTTGGTCTTTTCTAGTTGTTCACAGAGATCCTCGTTTAGCTGTGTCAGACGATCGTTTTGGACACGGGCCTCGAGCTGCTCGCCATTTAGGGAATGCAGCTGTTGCTCGAGCTGTTGGAAGGAAAAATAGAAAAACTTCAGTGGCGGAAGTAAATAAATAATAATAAATGGTAACTACACAAGGTCTTACACAGTCACTCACATATATGTATCCCAAGGATGGAGTTATTCTAGGTGCCAGTAAACATTATATACAACTTTTAATAAAGATTCAGCTTCTCCTTTAGAAAAAAAAAAAAAAGAAAATCATAGGCCGGGCCCAGATGGAGTCTTTACTAGAGATGAGCGAGTGTACTCGGATAAAGCAAATTACTCGAGCGAGTAGTGCTTTTCAGAGTATCGCTGTGCTCGTCCCTGAAGATTCAGGTGCCGGCACGGAGCGGGGAGCTGCAGGGGAGAGCGGGGAGGAACGGAGGGGAGATCTTTCTCTCCCTCTCTCCCGCCCGCTCTCCCCTGCTCCCCACTGCGACTCACCTGTCAGCCGCAGCGGCACCCGAATCTTCAGGGACGAGCACAGCGATACTCGGATAAAGCAAATTACTCGAGCGAGTAGTGCTTTTCCGAGTACGCTCGCTCATCTCTAGTCTTTACACATACTACACTATTACATTGCAGCACTGCATCCCATCATAGCCTATTATCAATACCGCATGTTGTCCCCAGCGGTGTAATGACCACCGAGGCACTGCCACAACTGAGATGGGGGCCAAAAGGAGACCCCTATATAGTGTTTTAGACCTAAATCACAAAATGGTGGGCATCAGGGTTGGCTATGGGGTGTATGATTGTAAAAGGCAAATCATTCCTACCCAGTAAAGAGGGCGCTGTCACTGCAAATAGGCTGAACTACATCCTCAATTTGCACACCAAACAGAGCATGAGAATAAGGCCTCTCTTTCATGCAACTACAAAAGGTCGTCGTCGTCGTGCATTTGGGTACATGTGGGTTATCTGTCACCACTTTAAATTTCAAATATTTCACCAATACATATGCGTTTAAAAGAAAAAAAAAAACAAGAAAAAAAACTATTTCTCCAAAACATTATTTAGATGGTATAAATACATCAAAAGCCTGCAAGATCGCGTCAAATGGGTCAAAAAACAAAAGAGCTGATAGATAAACCACAAATATCAACATTTGTGGCGTCCACACAGCTGAGGAGAGCATAGCAAACACAGATCTGTAAAAGTACATGACGAGTTCCTTTCAGGAAACGGGCGGAAACCATGCGGTCATAGGTATTTCCCAGTAAAGGTGTGTCCTTATCAGCTGCCTACATCCCAGCTGTTCACTGGTAATACTATCTGTCCACGTGGTAACACCAAATAACCTCATGATCCCAGCGTATTTACCACTGTAATGTCATTACACTTTCTTGGAAACTAAAAAGGATTTCATATACCAAATATATTCCTAAAGATTATTAATTAATCCTGCCCAATTAGGTTAACTTCCTCCAAATTATTAATTTTCACAAGTTACTAATAAGAGTGGATTTTGCTTCCCCTGAAACATTACAACCCAATGGTCTAAACAGACTAGTGCCGCGATCTGCTTCACTAAAGGAGTTCTCTGGGACATGAACGCTGACGACAGGCCGTCCATGTCTGATGGAACCGCATGAGATGAGCTGCAGTGCCTGGGTAAACAATGACAGGGATGTAGCGCATGCCACAGCAGTGTGACCCCTTCATTATGCCAATCAGTGGCATTGGCAGAGGTCAGACATCCACAGTTTAACATGGATTACCTATTATCAAAATAGACCAAGAGTGTTTGTGTCCCAGAGAAGCACTTTAATAAGCATGCTCCCCCCCCCCTCCCCCCGATTCCCATATAGGAGACCACAGGTAAGACTTTTGGAAGTAGGAGAACAACAAGTAGTCTGGCGAAAAGAACAATCTTTAGTTTTTGTGCAGAACGTCATCATGTTGCTACACTGAATGTTTTATGGGAGTTGATTACAAGAACCAGCCAATGTTTCAATAGGGTAAGCTGATAAGATGTAGGGACACTACTATATGTCCAATGTCCATTTGTTTTAATGGCTAGTGACAGTGTAGAATAATATGCCACCAGCCGGTCATCTCAAAAGTATCATGGAAGGAAGATGGCAGACAGCGGTTTTTATGCTTTTGAACAAAAGTTCTAGGTAACCCCCTATTTTATCTAAATGGTAGTTTTGAGTAGAATCAGAGGATATTGTTTTTATCTTCTCAAATAATTTTTTAATAGCTTTATAGACAGAGTGAATGGTTTTGGCCTCCCACCTGCATTATGTAGCATTTACATTGCACTGGCAGTTCCATTGTGATGTATAATTAAAGGGGTTGTCCCGCGAAACAAAGTGGGGTTATACACTTCTGTATGGCCATATTAATGCACTTTGTAATGTACATTGTGCATTAATTATGAGCCATACAGAAGTTATTCACTTACCTGTTCCGTTGCTGGCGTCCTCGTCTCCATGGTGCCGTCTAATTTTCAGCGTCTAATCGCCCGATTAGACGCGCTTGCGCAGTCCGGTCTTCTCCGTGTTGAATGGGGCTGCTCGTGCTGGAGAGCTGCTCCTCATAGCTCCGCCCCGTCACGTGTGCCGATTCCAGCCAATCAGGAGGCTGGAATCGGCAATGGACCGCACAGAAGACCTGCGGTCCACCGAGGGTGAAGATCCCGGAGGCCATCTTCGCAAGGTAAGTAAGAAGTCACCGGAGCGTGGGGATTCGGCTAAGTACTATCCGTTTTTTTTTTTCAACACATGCATTGGGTTTGTCTCGCGCCGAACGGGGGGGCTATTGAAAAAAAAAACAACCCGTTTCGGCGCGGGACAACCCCTTTAATATATAACCTCTTGAAGCAGACCCACAGTATGATGACTTTAGTGTATAGCGTCCCTACACCCATTTGAGATTTGTACTGCATGTAGAGTTATCAAAGCAAGAAACCCATTGTATGAAACCTGTAAGTGTGTTTTCCATTAGGAGATGCACACAGTGACATCTAGTAAACACAACAATACACAAGAGTGTGTAAAGTGTGTCCAGCAGTAACGACTCGGTTATGTCAATGCCCTTCAATATCAGTTTTACTGGTTTAAAGAATTACTGCATGGTTCCCTGATGGTCTATTGTAGTGAAAGCTGGTTTACTCCCCTCCCCAGGCTCCAGCAATACTCCATGTCCCCCTTGGCCAGTATCACAGCTGCGTCAGAACCTCCGACCAGAAGTTCCAGCTGTAAATACCGGGGGGGAAAAAAAGCACTGCATGCGGCACTTTTTCTTACGTCCCAAAGCCAGGCAGCTGGGCAGAAAGCAGGTGGACCCCATCATAGTCAATTGGGTCCGCCCAGCAATGTTCAGCTCCGTCCAGACACGGAACCCTTAGGCTATTGGGATTCCCCTTTACTGCTTCCCGAACAAAGCAGGTAAGCGGAATTCCCAGTACAGGTATGAAAGAAGCCATATGGGAAGCTAAATGCTCATATACAGCTAGCCCTTCATGCCAAGCCCTGGTAACACATATCAGTGCCAAGCAGGGACAGTGAGGACTTTACGGATGTAATTGGACAGCTGGATAGCTCCCTCTATGATTCAGTAATTTAAACATTAAGGAAATGTACAGGCTGTATGGCAGAGGCAAATTTTATTCCACTTGTGATTTTCATTGACATTCAATCTCAATATGTGCAGATATGTTACATGACACCATGCCCGGATTATACATATATTCCTATCATTGGAAGCGAATGTGTCATTCTAGAGGATAACACTGCCCAACGATGATTTTGCTTCGGGCTCAAAATCTGCTGAATTCAAAAATCACCATAAAAATGACAGATTAGCTCTTGATTTAGAGATAGTGACATGTCATTTTTTAGAGTTTACATTTATTTTGTGGGAATTTCATTTATTTTATTTTATTTTTTTTGGGGGGGGGGGGGGTGGACCTTCCACATCCCATGACCCCAACTGAGGTAAAAAGATGATACACCGCACAGGCCGAGTCAAGCGAAGTGGAGTGATCTCATTTGAGACCTTGACTTGTCAAAGGAGAAGGCGGAACTTCTAGGGTAAAGACTAGAGCAATGGAATCTTCTCCAACGCGATGCCAGAGTCTCAGAGAGAGAACGTCAGAGGGATCTGCTTCCTTTTTTTGAGAAGAAAAACAATCTGGTTGCTTGCTGCGACGTTAAAGGGGTTGTCCCGCGCCGAAACGGGGTTAAAAAAGAACACCGGACAGCGCTTACCTGAATCCCAGCGCTCCGGTGACTTCTTACTTACCTGCTGAAGATGGCCGCCGGCATCTTCTCCCTCGGTGGACCGCAGGGCTTCTGTGCGGTCCATTGCCGATTCCAGCCTCCTGATTGGCTGGAATCGGCACGTGACGGGGCGGAGCTACACGGAGCCCCATTGAGAAAAGGAGAAGACCCGGACTGCGCAAGCGCTTCTAATTTGGCCATTAGACGGCGAAAATTAGACGGCAACCATGGAGACGAGGACGCCAGCAACGGAGCAGGTAAGTGAATAACTTTTGATAACTTCTGTATGGCTCATAATTAATGCACGATGTACATTACAAAGTGCATTAATATGGCCATACAGAAGTGTATAGACCCACTTGCTTTCGCGGGACAACCCCTTTAATGGCTTGATGAAATGTTTGAATTTGAACCATGATCCAACTGAAAGGTGGCTATTCATAGACTCCTCCAACAGGAATAGAAGGAAGACGGTTGCCGTAATACAGCTTTCAAACTAAGCTTGGTCATGCAGTTCACATGAAGGAGACTTATGCAAACATGACAGCCCTCCTCGACTCAATCAAATACGCTGAACACAAGTGGAAAATCTGTGGTGATCTAAAAGTCATCGCTGTCTTCTTAGTAATATACTGTTGCTTTTAATGTATGTGGGACAGTAGGGATAGGCAATCACATTACATTCAAGTGGACTGGCCTGCAAGAAATCCTGACTCTACTGAGAAAAATGTTGTTGCCGAGCCTCTTGTGGACCCAAAAGATGTTGTTCTTCTATCCCTTCATATAAAGCTGGGTTTAATGAAAACTTTTGTCCAAGGAATGAACCAGGAAGGACGAGCATTTAAGTACTTAAGAGACAAATTTCCTAGATTGAATGATGCAAAGCTAAAGGAAGGTATTTTTGTTGGGCCACAAATTCGACAACTTGTAAAGGATCCTGCGTTTGACCAAGTTTTGGAGGGAGAAGAAAAGGAAGCTTGGCAAGCCTTAAAGGGCGTTATTAATGGATTCTTAAGCTACAAAAGAGATGATAACTACACTCAGTTGGTGACAGTACTTCTGGAAAAATACCATCAACTCGGATGCAACATGTCCCTTAAAGGGGTTGTCCCGCGCCGAAACGGGTTTTTTTTTTTTTTTTAAACCCCCCCCCCCCCCCCCCCCCCGTTCGGCGCGAGACAACCCCGATGCAGGGGTTAAAAAAACAACCCCCACAGCGCTTACCTGAATCCCGGCGGTCCGGCGTCTTCATACTCACCTGCTGAAGATGGCCGCCGGGATCCTCTGTCTCCATGGACCGCAGGGCTTCTGTGCGGTCCATTGCCGATTCCAGCCTCCTGCTTGGCTGGAATCGGCACGTGACAGGGCGGAGCTACACGGAGCTACACGGAGCCCCATAGAGAAGAGGAGAAGACCCGGACTGCGCAAGCGCGGCTAATTTGGCCATCGGAGGGCGAAAATTAGTCGGCACCATGGAGACGAGGACGCCAGCAACGGAGCAGGTAAGTATAAAACTTTTTATAACTTCTGTATGGCTCATAATTAATGCACAATGTATATTACAAAGTGCATTATTATGGCCATGCAGAAGTGTATAGACCCACTTGCTGCCTCGGGACAACCCCTTTAAAATCCATTATCTCCACTCCCACCTAGACTTTTTCCCTCCTAGTTGTGGAGCTGTCAGCGATGTAAATGGAGAAAGATTCCACCAGGATATTTCTGTATGGGCACAAAGATAATCAAGGCCGTTGGAATGAAGCAATGCTTGCGGATTACTGCTAGTCTGTATGTAGGGATGCCCCAGAACTAACTCACAAGAGGCAATACAAAAGAAAAACAAACAAGCAATCTCATGAAGTCACCACATGATTCTCTTCACACCGAACCACCTGCCAGGAATTCTTCCATCAATTTAGAACTCTTAGAATGTAGCGGTGATTAAAAAAAAAAATTTCAAATGTTGTTAGCATATGTATTAAAATGTAGCATTTTCTCTTAATCACATACTTCTACCTATTGTAGATCACAGAAATTAGAGCTAATAAAAAAAAAAATTCTGTCATATTTGTTTTTCTCACCCCAAAAGTAGTAAGTTTTGACTCATGAAGGAAACATCCCAAAATATTTTTTTTTAGTTGGCCAGTCTAGGGTTTTGTGAAAGCAAGCACTGTACCTGTCTCTGTCGGAGGGCAATGACCTCAAGCTCTTGTTCTTTCCGCATCAGTTCCGTTTGCAGGTTTGTATGTCGGTCTTGCTGTCTCATGGAGTCCTGCACAACGGGGACAAGAAAAGTCAACAGACAACTGCTTAATAGTTAGGCAAATAGAGGCTGATATACAAGATTATAATCCACACAAGTTCTCCACTCTCCAGAGGGCTTAGTGGTGAGCCCAGCAATCACGGACAAACACTGAGAAAACAGCGTTCACATGCCAATACAGCAAGTCATGGCCGGCCTTAGCTACATGTAACCCGTTCAGTCACACAGGGCACCAGCCACCAGCCTGTAAAGGCGAACATGCAGTGGATGTAGGCAGGGGACAATCATGCCACCTTAGATCCGTCCGTTCAGTAGCTTCTTGTGAATCTAGATTAATCATTCTCCTCCTGGCACAGTCTCCACCTCTGTGATGTACCAAGGCGTTGCTGTCAGTCCATCGGCATCACCACAATACAACTGCTTAATTCTGCTACTGTATTTAGGTTATGAATTTTGTTATGGTATAGTATCTACTTAGTGAGGTTGATTTGTGCTGCATTTATCAATTTTGTGCTTTAGGTCATGAGCTTGGTTCTGGTGCTGTATTTATGCACCAAGCTTGGTTCTGGTGCTGTATTTATGCACCAAGCTTGGTTCTGGTGCTGTATATAGCTTTATGGGAAAAGAGTCTGCATAACTTGTCATTTAAAATCTCTGCTCATTCTAGGTTTAGGAATCCAGTAGGTGAATCTGCTCAGTGACCGACTGTTATTTTTGTGTACACATATATATTTAGGGAAGGCTGTCAATTACTAATAAGACTGCCCACTGTACACATAAGCCAGAGATTTAGATCAATAAGTTACAAGCAAGGCCAGGAGCAAACCACCATATTTTGGTATCCGTTTTACATCTGTAATATGTAAGTGCATCCTACGCCGACTGTGGGTCTCCTGAACAAAACTCTGAGTATCATAGGAGGAGTGTAGTGTGTTCCCGGCTTTATACTAAATCTTCTCATATAGCTATATAGCAATTTTCTCAGCTCCTTCTGCTCTAGGGCATGATGTTTGCAGGTTGGACTCAATTTGGATGTACAGCATCAGCCTGAAGCTACAAGGAACCATTTATTCACAGTACATTTTGAAGCACAAAATCCATTTACACGTATTTTTTGTTTATGAAATGTAATTGTTTAACAGCCCTTCACAGAATAGACACTTCAATCTAAAACTATTTTTATTTCTACTTTTTAAAAATATATAGACTATGGCACAACACAAAACTGCATCAACAATGTCCACAGCGACAAAGTATCAGCTAACCACACCATGTACACAAGAGGTAGAACAATGGCCACCCTATCCTCAAATGAAACCCTGTATGATATTCATACGATGGAACTGTCCCACCAAAATATCCCGTCGGACTCGTGGGAGTAAAGTGTATAGTTCCTCAGCTAGGGTCTGAGGGTAGCCGCAAAAGATTAAGGGGGTAAACCTATGAGTGACACCAGTTCATGAAGTTCTCTACAGGGATGAGAGCGATCTACAAATAAGAGAAAGATACATCACTTATCATCTTGAATGATGAATCGAATATGGGAGGGACAAGAAACAATAAAATATTACTTAACCTTCCAAGCTGATCATTCGTGTGTCATTTAGTTTATTCATTCATGTCCTTTAATTTATTCATTTATTCATTAAGGTCATTCAGTTTATTCATTCGACGCGTTTCCCTACCAATGACGTGGTTCATTAGGAATATCTAAACTGGTTAATGTCTTGAATATACTGTCACTCTCAGTCCTGATAAACTCAGATTACATGGGTGGAATTATATCTAGAGAAATGTCCCAAGGCAGGGGAAGTAAATACAGTACTAGCCAAGGACCCACCACGTTCGATTATACCCACCAATATGTACTTGTGGGGCAAAAAGGTCCCTTTGGTACAATATTTGATAAAGGTCAGCCAAAACTTGAAGACTAAATAAATGATGTGTCTTCTCAGGCTCAAGTCACAGTTCTATAGGAATGTTTGCGTGTGTCAGCATCAATCGCCTTCAATACGGATACACACATGCAGCATCCTTCCGGGATCAATTTCCCCCAGAAATCATTTATCCCATTTCATTCGAGCTCATCTTCCTACATGCATTTCTCAAATAGAAAATTGTCAAGTAGGTGCTCCTAATATTTCTGGTGGCTGACCACCACTGAACTACTACCCTCTACTCCAACAGCAACTCCAGTAACTGACCACCATCAGGGCTAGAGGTTATGCTCTCCATTTGTTATTTTTTTGCACCGTTACTAGAGATTTGTATGCAGGTGATTAGAGAATGTTGAATTGTGACAAATTGTGCAGGGGTGTAACAATCATGGTTATAGAGGGTGCGACTAGGCTCAGGGGAGAAGGTGATTTCTTACATTCCTGGACAAGCGACGCTCTCAAGTAGATCTACTCCTCCAGGACGCAGATCCAGCTGAAAATTCAGATGGAGAGAAACGGCTTCTTGCCCAACCACATACATGGCGGTCTGGCTTCCAAGAGGCGCAGGTAGCGTCACTTCATTACACCATCTGTGCCAGGATTCAAGCAGCAGAAAAAGAATCTAGTTGTGGGTCGTAGATGAGGGATTAGGCGTGTTTTAGTTTTGTTTTTTTGTTCCTACATGTGGGCATTATTACTATACAGGGACACAATGGGGACAAAGAAAGTAAAAACAGCAGGGCACTAGAGGACTACTGTTGGGACGTAGCATTGCCCACAATTGGAAATAAAATGGTGTGCACTTACTGCAAGAGGGGAGGGAGAGAGAGAACACAACGGGATATGCCCGTGCACACGCCTCAGACATGCTGTCTTGGGAACAGATGCATTATAGCATACTGCCACCCACCACAAACACTACAACTGACTGCACAAGATATGCAGGCACGGAAGAGACCCCAACAAGATATCCAAAAACTTACTGCTTCAGTGCCTGCAAGGATCCAAGACTGTATAGGTGGTTATGGTGGGCACACTTCTTACTGAAACCGAACAGCAATACCCTTTTGTCCGATTCATTCCAAATTTACTATAGTTTATTCTGGGTATGACTATACATATCTACTATGTTTCATGAAATTGAACCAATTCCTTCTGGATGTAGTACTTTGTTTCCTCCGTGTATATACACTCAAGAATTTTTTTAAAAATCAGTCGCCTCCGTTTGCAATAGTGTTGTGAAATATGAAACTCAACTGCTATGGCGTGGAACAAGGTTGGCTTTGGCGACAAATCCAGGTTTATTTTGGGCGCTGGCGACGGCACTGTTTATGTCTGGAGACCTAAGTTTGGTGAAATTTGTGTAGTAAACTAAGCCAACTAATAGAAAATGTATAAAGCAATGATCCGTCACAGTTCAGGGGAACTATAAAAGCCTCTGGTTTATTAATGCACTAAAAGCATATGGCCAAACAGTCTACTGGAAGTAAGGTGCAAGCTATGAATTTCAGACAATGTCCATTTTCATAGGCTATGAAAAGCCCAAATTTGAACAGCCCAATTATTAGACGGTATTGGGAAGTCTGCCCTATTGTGCGATTAGACCGTTTTTGGTGACAAGAGTTTTTTTTTTTCCTTCTTAAATAGTCATCTTATTGGATTTTTTTCAACTCCAATAATCATCAGTACCACAGATCGGCAAACTTTGTACAAGCTCCTCCACTTTACTCCTGTATTACGCTATGCTACAAGTTATACAGAGTATACCGTATTTTTCACTTCATAAGACGCACCCGTGTTTTAGAGCGGGAAAATTGGGAAAGAATATTTTGAACTCCCCCAGGGACAGTGCAGGGATAGTGCTGGGCGGCGGAGCAGAAGGAGCAGCAGAGGTCGGAAACAGCGGATCTCCGTGACACAGCAGCGCTTCTTCAGCAGGAGGAAGGGAAAAAAAGCTGATTGGTGGAGGAGGGGAGCAGCAGCAGTTCCCACCGTCACTCACCACCAATCAGTGGCACGTATGGGCAGCAGTGGGTAAGAGAAAACTGGTAAGTGGTCGCACATTTATTCGCGCAACCGCGATTTAGCTAATGAACAAATGCTGATGCGACGAATTTCAGCACATTCGCGTTATAAGAAGAGTGACAGTCTCCCCTTGCTTTAGGAGGAAGAAAAGTGCGTCTTATAAAGCGAAAAACACAATATTCTTTATGATGAACGTTACATTTTTCATTTTTGGGAAATTTATAGGTACTTAAAACCATAAAAACTAAAGTACGGTAAATAAAGGATTCTATTGTTTTAGCATAGAATAACTAGTGTAGTGGAGCATTCTATCAATGTTGTTCATCTTGTGACCTAAAACATTATATTTCTAACGCTCCTTCAGAATTCCGCACTTGTCCAATGCAGGACTATTCCGCATACTTAGAGGGAGTAACCCAGCCAACCATTTCCTGCTATTTGGGTCTCCATAAAGCTTTTCCATTTCCTGAAAAACGTTGTGCCCGTCGTTCGGTGCGTCTAGGTCTCAATCCTTTCCACTGTTATCATAAGGAAAGCTGGTCTAGCACTTCCGAGAAACCAGGGGACGTGGGATGTAAGTAATGATTCTTCAAGCAATGCTTAGCGATTAAGAACACTGCATTAATAGTTCTAGGTAGATTAGTGTTGGTTCATTATCTACGCAGTTCTGATCCTTATAGTGAAATATGTACAGGAGTGGGAGTAATGGAAGTGACATACACCGGCGGGCCTGGAAGTAATCCTGGAACTGTCCCCAAAAATATTCTACAACATTACAGGCACATAAACCATGGCTCAGGCCCGCATTTGGGGTTACGGGTGGTTGATATTTTGCGGTAGGTTGAACCTGTAATAGGGTTTGCAGATAATTTTGAAAGAGGTCTCACGCCAGCTCGCAGTGATAACACACTTTCGAATTTGTGTCCATCCCTCCAAGATTAAGCTTGAGACGTTTGGTGAATATATAAATTTTGTCCAGTTCCATTGTAACCTTTTGTGCGGTTTGGCCATATTGTTCTAGGACGCAGAATACTCCGGTTACAGAGAACGGTGTTTTCTGCTGTAATTCTCTGGCAAGGATTATTATTTTGTGACACAATATACTGGGGCACTTTTATGACAAACATGTGACAAAGAAAAATTGATTACTGCTGTAATGTTGTGATACTAAATATTATTCTATGACTCACAATACACTTTTGTTATACAGGATCCACCCCATATTAACAGAGATGAATTACTGTATCTGAGGACTGAATACATACTATCAATCTGCCTAGATATGAAGCCTCATGTGATACTATGGAGGAAACACCTTCAGGTACTCCTCCAGTTTATTGTCAATAAAGGTGACTAAATAAAACCCTCTAAAGCCGGGAACTGTTTACTCTCAGTTCCGGGTGACTTATCAATGTGGCGCTGTTGACCGAGTCTCATCATCGTATAGTAATTGGTCACGTACTGCCAGTCTGTTCCTACCTTTCTGAGAAGCCGTTCTCTCTCGATTTTAATTTGTTGCTCCATCTCCTCATACAGACACCTCACCTCCCGACCGTGATCTGTGTCTTTCCTGCAATGTACAGAATGACAGAAACATCAACTAAGTGCAGCAAACTATGGTCCACCTTCCATTACAAGCAACATTCTACAGAAATAAAACACAATAATGGATCGTAATATAAATTTATTACACACACACACACACACACACGAGCCCTGTGTGACTGGGGGCATTCCAGGGCACATATGGAGGCTCTTCCTTAGGAGGGCAGTTACCCTGTTTTCTTGAGGGCAAATCCTAGGGTTATTTAAGGCTAAATCAGGAAGAGATAGGATCCTGATGCCAGCTTTGCAGTTATTCATTAATCTTATATTGCCTTATTAAAAGGGTTGTCCAGAATTAGAAAAAACAAAAACAAAAACAAATCTTCCTTTTGCCCGAAGCCACGCGACTCATATCTAAAAGGCTGTGTTGGTGTTGCAGCTCGTCCTCATTTGAATGTAGGCAAGCTGCAGTAAGAGACAGTCTAGGAGAAGAGTAGTGCTAATTTATGTAAATTACCCCGTTTCATTTTTCCTCGCCCTGCACATAACCTTTAATTATCCACTCATTCAGGCAATCATTACTCATGACAGCTATTTTAAATCTTCTATAATGTTTTTTTGCAAAGGTTTTCACAGGACAACCTCACAGCTTTGAAGTTTTTGGTGATAAATGTGTGTTGTGTTTTAGTGCATTAGAATAAGCCCCATTTACACATAACGATGACCGCTCAAACTTTGTTCAAACGATGGCATATGAGCGTTAATCGTTGCATGTAAACGCTGCCATCGTTCATTCTTCAGCTGAATGATGATTTTAAAGTGAGCTTAAAATCCATCCTTCAGCCAGAGACACATAACAGGGACCGCATGCTGTGTTCAGAGTTTAGACCACATGCTCTGCTCTGCAAACAGCTTCAGGAGGCCTTTTACATGCAAATGAAGCTGATAAAAAGGGTTAAGGAACATTAGTGTCCATTAACACTTTATGCAAAACGATCGCATTTTGTCTTCCTCCGGTTGGGTTGTATATTCAACCATACACATGAGAAGTACAAGATAAGTGACAGCTTGCTGCAGCACAAACCTTCCTGCACCAGAGGCAAGGGAAGCAGAATACTGCCTCCTTAGCCAAGCGTGGAAGGAACCTGGAGGAGATGGACATATTTTCTCAAAGTTTTCTTCAAAACCATTTCATGAACTTTGCAGAAAGTCTTGTGGACTAACAAATGGGTAAAGAATTTGTTTTCTAGATTTAGCATCCCTTTAATAAAGGTGTCAAACAAACATAACCGGTGATAATTGTGCAATACAAATCTGTCCCTGAAACAAGCGCTACAAAACTCAGCATCAAAGAATCAGTAAATCATGTGGCAGCAATAGCTGGTCATGTATCCATAACAAAGTACCTTTAAAATACATCATGATCAGTTCTTGCAGTGAACTACAAGCAGGACTTAATATGTATCCATCTATTGTATCACTCTGGAAGTTTACAAGGTTAGATCTGCCAAGTGCACAGACATTAAACAGTTAACAGGGACTAGATTCGGGGAAATACCTTTTTAAAGCTTGTTCCAAAGTGTCTTTTTCATGATGCACATCCCGGATGTAAGAGGAGACACGGAAGAGAAACTCCTCGAAGTTTGTAAGCAGCTCGGGACGCTCCTTGCGCAGACGATTCCACAGATCCCGTATCTCCCTGTGTCTGGGAATACAATGTACAATTCTATAAGCTAGATAAGGGAGGCAGTGCATACAGAAGATGGGTGCTACCAGCCTAAGGAAAATTGGGAGGATGACTGACAGTGGAGCTTGCCAAAAAACACTTGGCATGGATACAAGCTGTCATAATATTCAGCTTCCGTTCACCTGAGTCGTGCGGCTACTAGACAAACTTTATGAAGCACTGCTCAGACTTTCAGAGGTCATGGATAGTAAATTATGGAGATTACAGTATATGATCATTTTGTAGCCTATTATTAACCATGCGGTAATGTATCACATTAAGCATGTGCTAATATACACTCACAATCAGGATTACAAATGACCAAGGGCAAAGTTTAGAAATAGTCTCCGTTTTGCAGTGAAAGATCCTAGTTTCAATAATATGACCATGGTCTTGTTTTCAAAAGTATAGGATACCTGCGTTTAAGAGGAAACTGTATTCACAATGTAAGGTTAGTAGTCGGTGTATTACTGAGCCAGAGTTACAGCCTCATATATTTACTGGTGCAGTAAACCTGGTTCAATAGAACCGCTGGAGTCCCAATGTTACACCCAAAAGACAGATTGAATGAGGCCTCAGACTAAATGACCACTTAATTAGTGGCACCTAACTAGTAGTGCATTGGACCTCCTTTGGCCTTCAGAGCTGCAGTAATTCACTGTGGCATAGGGGTTGAATAGTGCTGCAGAAATGTTGCCCCATGCAGACATTGAGCATTTCTGTCAGTTGATGCAGATTAGATGGAGGTACTGACATACTCTGAACAGCTGACCAGAAGGGTTCATCTATTCATGATGCTTGTGCCAAATGATGACCCTCCCATCAGAATGGTACAACAGAAAGCTGGATTCATCTGATCAGGCGATGTTTTTTCACTGCTCTGTAATCCAGTTTTTGCGCTCTTTTGCCCACTGGAGTCTTGCCTTTTTCTCGTAATCCCTTAAGGACCAAACGCGGTAAATATGCGGCACTTATCCTGGGGTTTAACCCCCGCCGATAGCACATGTACGCCGTGGGACTAAAGCCTCTGCTCCTGCAATCAAGCAAGAGCAGGTCAGGTCCTAAGCTGTCAGACACCGCTAAGAACCCGGAGGAGAAAGGAGAAGTGCTTTTTAACCACTTATGCCTTCTCCTTTCCTGGCTACATAGCGCTCAATGAGTCAATTAAAAAGTGAAAGTACTACTTCCACTATGTGACCTGGCGCCCCCTGTTAGAGCAGAGCTGCAGGGTCCTAGGAGACCCTGATCAGCTCTGCCAGTGACTATTGTCACTACAGCGGATGTTTTCTACTGTAAGTGGGGCATCCATGGGAGCCCCAGTTAGAAGAAAAAGAAGGAGTATGTGAATGACCGGAGGTCTTATGACGTCATGGGGGGACATAGAAGGTAAAGAAATTTGTTCTGCAAGTTTTTAAACTTTTTGTAACTAAATAAAAACCTACCCATAAAGAAAAATAGAAAATGACTGACAACGCCAACCAAAACAATCGTTGTATGCGGCTTATAATACAAGGCTATACATATTATATATCAGAATGTCCAAAACAAAATGAGGAATCCATTCCCATACCCTTAATTTTTTTTTAGCTTTTTAAGTCTTTGAAAAAACAGCCCTATGGTCACAAAAAAAGTTTAAAAAAAACCAAACAAATAAAAAAATTAAAAAAAAACTATAAATTTTTGGTACTTGAAAGGAAAAAAAAATAGGGCCGTAAAAAGCTACCAAATGGGTAAAATCTAGAGATGAGCGAGCGTACTCGGAAAAGCACTACTCGCTCGAGTAATTTGCTTTATCCCAGTATCGCTGTGCTCGTCCCTGAAGATTCGGGTGCCGCTGCAGCTGACAGGTGAGTCGCAGCGGGGAGCAGGGGACAGCGGGCGGGAGAGAGGGAGAGAAAGATCTCCCCTCCGTTCCTCCCCGCTCTCCCCTGCAGCTCCCCGATCCGTGCCGGCACCCGAATCTTCAGGGACGAGCACAGCGATACTCGGATAAAGCAAATTACTCGAGCGAGTAGTGCTTATCCGAGTACGCTCGCTCATCCCTAGTAAAATCCCTAAAAAGTGTCTAGTCCTTTAGGACCCAAACAACCTCATCCTTAAAGGGTTACTGGCTGTCTGCTGTTCTAGCCCTTTTGTGTTCTAGCACTACTGCCTCTTCATCAAAACTATTCTTGACATCCTCCTCTGACCACTTTTGTTGAGTAGTTGTTTTATATCCACAGAATCCCCTTTCAATGCATACTTTTCCTCGATCACACCACTCTTTGTATACTTTCCACACCGTTACGAGAAAACTCCATAAGGTTGGCAGTGAAATCCTTGCTTTGGCTAGTCCAGCATTGAAGACCACGATTCATTTAAAGTCGCTCAGATCACTGGATTATCCCACATTAGTGCGGATTCACAGGAGAACGAACCCATGGAAAATGTACTCACTTGATTTAATGCTGCACTCTGGGGTCACCCGTCTAATTTCCATACAGGGAAGTTCCAATCATGTCGGTGACTCAGTGTAGCAAGTGCATATTGAATGCAGTGTCATCAGTTAACATGGACCGTGTGCTCGGAACCTAGGGACTTCTGATGCGCATCCCTGCAGTAGATTAGTGGTCCACTCCTACCCCACTGTTTTAACTTTCTTAAAGGGGTTGTCTCGCGGCAGCAAGTGGGGTTATATACTTCTGTATGGCCATATTAATGCACTTTGTAATGTACATCGTGCATTAAATATGAGCCATACAGAAGTTATTCACTTACCTGCTCCGTTGCTGGCGTCCCCGTCTCCATGGCTCCGTGTAATTTAGCTGTCTTCTTGCTTTTTTAGACGCGCTTGCGCTGTGCGGTCTTCTCCCCTTCTGCTTGGTCCGGCACGAGCGGCGTTCTGGCTCCGCCCCCTTCTACGTGACATCGCGTAGCTCCGTCACGTGTGTCGATTCCAGCCAATCAGGAGGCTGGAATCGGCAATGGACCGCACAGAGCCCACGGTGCACCATGGGAAAGGACCCGCAGTGCATCGTGGGTGAAGATCCCGGCGGCCATCTTGGTGAAGGAAGAAGGAAGACGTCGCAGAGCGGGGATTCGGGTAAGTAATATGTTTTGGTTTTTTTTAACACATCCCTTGGGGTTGTCCTGCGCCGAACGGGGGGCCTATGGAAAAAAAAAAAAAAACGTTTTGGCGCGAGACAACCCCTTTAATTCAGAATTTGTGATGTTCCTCTAAATCAGAATGCAAAAAACTCATTTCCATCTATAGATACACATATGGACACTGACTGGATCAGCCTCACCACATCAATGTCCACACAGTATCCTGCTGGTCCATTTGGTGAGAGACTAGCCTGTCTCACTACATCTAGTGTTGGGGGACGCCCAAAAATAGAAAAAAAAAACTTGCGTAAATAAGTCAATGTGAATGCGGCCAGAGCCGCGGATTTCTGCTGCAGTTCTAGAGGTGTATAAATGTGCGCCACATTCCGCCATGTGAACACTAGAAAGTGGCATAACTTCACTATATGAAGTATCAGCGTTGTTCACATAAATTCAGAGGATTTGGTAGTATGAAAGATTTTTAAACTATTTGCTCTTGAGATACATATAACGAGACTATTGTAAGGCGACCTACTCTGGGAAGACATTGGCAGCCCCCGACTGCTCCATGGTGGCACAGAACAGCATCTCCTCTGTATCATCATCTTCATCCGACCAGCCAGATTCAAAGGTTTCCTCCATTGTCGTCCGTTCACCATCATCCTCATTACTTGCCATACTAACATCTAGTAACTTACCTATAAAAGAAACAAAAACAAAAAAAAACATAAGCTTGTATAACTGGCAAGTAGTTATTTATATTTAAAAAGTCTCAAGATAGCAAAACTTGTCAGCAATGATATTTAGCATGTGTGACTTGCAAAAAGTTGGCAGAACCTTTAAAAACAGGGAGAGCGGATGATCCACTGGCCGACCTCATACAAAATGCTATAGGATGTTAGCAGGTATAGTTAGTAACCAGCTCAAGCTGATTGTGCGAAGTGGGAAAGATGAATTACCACTGTCCCATCACGTTATCAGTCTTGTCAGCCTCATGTTAATGATTCCAGCAGAGTGAAAAAGGAAGCTCTTCTTTCTGGTTGTAGGGAGTAAAAATGGGATTTGAGAGCTCTGACTTCTACAAAGATATTAGGGGAAGATTTATTAAGACGGACACTTCATATGCCAGTCTCAATCCTATCCCTGCCAGTGTACAACGCGCCTAACACAGAAAAAGAGGCACATGACTCTTCATGTATCAGGCCCATCTCGGACACTGTGTGCCTACAAAGAAATCTATGCCAGTTAAGAGCTGGTGTAAATTCCGATATAAGTTTACCCCAGTAACTGGTATAACTTATACATAAATTCGTTGGCCGGGGATGGCTAAGCCTCCTCCCGACAAGCCACGAGCCCTTTTCAGGACAGTGTTACTAAGTGGTGTTCCACTCAAAAATTTTTGCGCAAGTGTGCCTTGATGAAATTGTATGACTATTTTATGCCTAAAAGGGGATTTCTAAATCTCCCCCATATTCTAAGCATATGTGTGTATCTATTTAAATACATAAAGCTAAATAACGGTGATATCAACCACTTCACTACCCTAGACCACCAGGGATTGTACCATTCAACTCCTTGTATGCCACTATAGATTATTCGGCTATATACTGTTACTACTGTGTTTGGGTGGAACTCAATTTGCATTTTATAGGGGGCAATCTGACAGTATTGTTTATGGTGGGTACTCTACTAAAAATACTGTGTAGTAGGGCACCTGCTAGCTTTCATTGTGCCATTACAGTGTTTCCCCAAAAATAAGACATGGTTTTATATTAATTTTTGCCCCAAAAGAGGCACAGTATCTTATTTTCTGGGTAGGTGGGGGAGGCTTATACTCATCTGGTCCGCGGCATCCCGGTACCTCGCGCCGCTGGTCTCCAGCGGTGATGTAGCTGTCTGCTGTCGCTCCACTCTGAGGTATCTTCTTTTTGGTGACGGGGCTTTGAATACTCCACCTCCAGCAAAGCTAGCGCTGTGATTGGATCGAGCCCCAGCCACTGAATGGCTGTGAATGATTGAACACCAGCTCTGATTGGCTAGCACTCGATCCAAATCGCAGCGCTCACTTTCCTGGAGATGGAGTATTCAAAGTCCTGTGACCAGAAAGAACAGGATTTCTCAGCGCAGAGGACACGGCAGCCTGCCGCAGCGCCGGGGATCATCGCGAGGGACTCAGACACCGCGGGCCAGATGAGTATTGATTTTTTTTTTAGCTAGGGCTTATTTTTTGGGGAAAGCTTATTTCAAGCCTCTCTCAAACAGGCGTAGGTCTTAATTTTGGGGAAACACGGTAACAGGGGTCATGGCATTTTGTGTGTTATTTATATTTGCACAGTGTGGCAGTGTTATGTGTGCTCTGTATGGTAGCATTATTAACATCACTCATCTCATAATGAAGGCACCGACTGAGTATATGCAGTTCTCGTGCTTTTATCTATAAGTCTATGCACACCCAATATGCATAAGACGCATGATCCGCACTTGACCAAATCCTGTGTATGTCCCATTCATCAGAACCCCAAATGTTTCTATAATCTCCTGGACTACTTGAACTTTACTGTATCCTGACTGATGCACGGTTTTACCTTCCTGGTTACAGATTGTATGAGTGGCAACAACCTGCTTCCCCAACGAGACACCCAGGAATTCCCGAGCTCTTAGCTAACCACTTCAGTGAATGAATGGTTTCAGTGTTCATTCCTTTCCTCCTCTTTGACCATTTTTTATACCAGCAAGACGATCCCTACTGTAGCGGGTGTTGTATCTTCATAGCAAAGCTGTCCATAATTCGTGCATACAGTAAAGAGGGGTTTGTAGTGTCACAAGCACCAATTAACAAACAGTGCAGGGAGATGTTGAGGAGGGAGTGGGAATTATTTGCAGTGATAGTCAATTTGCATCACCCATTGTTTTCAATAGGGTCAGCTAAGCATCACACCGTGTGCGATGCAAGGTTTCCTATTGAAAACAATGGGAAACACTCTGCGATCCTCCGCCGCGTCGGAGAATCGCTACTTCCTCAAAGTGTTACAAGGAGTTTTTGATAAAACGCCTCGCATGCGTGGGGAAATTGCATGTTAGCGAGCACAATATCACTCACGCCTGTGTAAAATTAGCCCAAGGCACCGGTATTTTGTGCATTATGGTAGCCTATAGCTACTGGGACTGCATTTAATACCTCTATAGCCTCTTAAGCTAGGTCACAGATTTGGGTCAATACAAATGTCTCATTTAATCATCCACTTCTCAATTTTGAAGGAATCCTAAATATCAAATACCATTGTAAGCCCTATTCAGAGTGAGCTAAAACAATAGGATTAGAAAAAGGGTTACCGAGGCCCATGCTGAACTCCACGGGAGTGAGGAAGCCATTATTACTCTGGTCTAGGCTCTCAAATACAGATTCCAGTTGTTCCGGTGTGAGAGGAAGCTCATTCTGTAGCTGCTAAAAGAAGGAAAAAGATGGCCTGTCAGCACTGTAACTCCAAGGGTTTATATTAGTATTCCATGGTATCCGCTATACACAAGATACAGAATAACCTGCAGATTGGTTGGGGTTATGACAACCGGGATTCGCACCAATTCCAAAACAGCCGCCATGCATCCCAAGTATGGGCAGCAGTGGTCGCACATGTGTGGTATAGCTCAGTCACTTCAATGGGGCGGTTGGAGATAGAGTTTAAGTGCTAGGCCATCTCCAGCGGTCCCATTAAAGTGAATTGAGCAGCAGAAAGTATATGCAACCACCGCTGCCCAACCTTCAGGATGTGCCAGAGCACCGATTGCAGGATCAGTGGGGGTCTCAGCAGTCGCTATGGTATAACTTGTAATCATGGCACAAGGCCTTTAACTCTAAAGCTGGTTAGAGACATTTTATGTTAGGGACAATCTGCTGACTACATCATATGGGGTTTGGTAGAATGTCTTCCTATTCACTAAACACACATCAGACCACAGCAAGAATGGAGACAACTAGTGATCATGGCTTTAACCCCTTAAGGACATGGCCTATTTTGGGCATAAGGACGCAACGATTTTTGGTGGATTTTTTTCTCCATTTTCCAAAAGCCATAACTTTTTTATTTTTCCATTGACACGGCTGTGTAGGGGCTTGTTTTTTTGTGTGGCGAACTGCAGTTTTTATTGGTGCCATGTTTGTAAAACTATAAATTTTTTTTGAGTAGCGTGGAGAGAAAACATGCATCCTGCCATAGATACACACACACACAATCACAATTTTATAATATATATATATATATATATATATATATATATATATATATATATATATATATATATATATATATATATATATATATATATATATATAGGATGAGCGAGTATACTCGCTAAAGCACTACTCGCTCGAGTAATGTGCTTTAGCCGAGTATCTCCCTGCTCGTCCCGGAAGATTTGGGGGCCGCCGCGGAGCGGGAGCTGCGGGGAGGAACGAAGGGGAGATTTCTCTCTCCCTCGCCGCGACTCACCTGTCAGCTGCAGCGGCTCCCGAATCTTCAGGGACGAGCAGGGAGATACTAGTCTAAGGCACATTACTCGAGCGAGTAGTGCCTTAGCGAGTATACTCACTCATCCCTAATATATATATATATATATATATATATATATATATATATATATAAAAAATATTACACACACACACACACACACACACACACACACACACACACCTTCTGTTGAGTCAGGAGCTCTAGAAGTATATGCAAGTCACTTTCTATAAAAGGTATAATTAGGTATAATTACTGGCTAATTTTCTTAGAACTTCCTGCTTGGCCACTTTTTAGCTCCGCTTCATTAGAGTTGAGCTTGTGACCTGTGACTACAGTTTATCTGCAATGTCTATGGAGAGTCTAAGGTAGTCTGAGACACACTTCCCATTTCCTCATTGGTTCATGGAGAACCCCAATCCCACCTCCTCATTGGTTCAACAATAAGTGGCTTATAAACAGCCGCACGATAACCAGTTATATTTTAGGGTTTTATTTTAGAGGGGTACGGTGGGAATTCTTAAAGGAGATATAACTCCCGTTGTAGTCCTACACCAGAAATTTACTGTAAAATGCAAAGTGTAAGGTTTTATCTTAATAGATACATAATCAAGGAGTTCATGGAAAACAAATGCAAAAAGACAACTTTTAAAGTCCGACTTACCTGAAGATCCCCTTTGGTTATTAACCCCTTTTCCTCCTTATCACAAAGTTGAAAAAGTTCCTCTGCTTTCCCCATCATTTCTTCTGAATCTCTTGACAGACGTAAAGATGACTGTCTGGAAGCTTTTAACCCTTTCCTTACCCTAAGACATGGAGAGCACCTTGGAGAAGTACCCCTTTCTTCCATGTCTGGGGGGTGGCAAGGCTTAGCTGCAGAGAACAAAAAAACAAGACCATATGTAAAGTGATGTACGGATGCCAGGAAACCATGAAAAAAAGTCAAACTTCAATGTAAATCTGTGTGAAGCGCAAGATATGCGAATTGGATTTTGCGTTTCTTGTACATTATTTAAGTGCAAGATAAATTGAACATCTGCTACATACATCCTAGAGCAGGGGTCCCCAACTCCAGTCCTCAGGGACCCCCAACAGGTCATGTTTTCAGGATATCCTATGGTAGGAACACCTGTGGCAATATCTGAGGCACTGATGATAATTAGATCACCTGTGCAATACTGAGGAGATCCTGAAAACACGACCTGTTGGCGGTCCCTGAGAACTGGAGTTGGGGAACACCGACCTAGAGTGCCGTGCTACTTAGTCAGTAATAGGGCTGTTGAAGCAGATTGACATAAATCCACGGATATTTTTGGTATATTATTCCTGTGTAAAAGCACAGATGTGACAGCCGTCCAATGTAAAAAGGTAGCCGTCCAATGTAAAAGGTACCTTAAGTCCACCTGTGCAATCAACCATTTTTTTTATTATGGCAACATGAAGCAATTGTGCAAATATGGGCGAGGATGGGTGTCTAGAAGAAGAAAAAAAAAAGTGACAATGGAGTCAGCAGGGACTATAAAGGTTTGCAGTAGTCAGAGGACCCGGACCCCGTCCTCTTAACAAAAGACCGCATATTTAGTAAGGATCCAAATGAAATGCAAGCGAAGTTAGAGCAGGCCGTAATAGTGAAAATATTGTCCTGCCCATATGAAAAGTCCCCAAAAGTTTTTTGAGAACAATTATGCGCCGGTACACAACACAATGATCCAAGTCTACAAACAGTATATAAACTAATGAATGAAGAAGAGTATCACACTTTGTTCTCGTACGGCAAGTCTCTCTAACATCTGAGCAGGAAAGTTGTGCTACAAACGTAGCGACTGTTAACATGGCCAGTGTATTGTGACAACTATTAAGTATTACAATAGTTTAAGGCCCAATGTCCACGGGTGGATTTTATTTATAAAATCTGTGCATGGCCTCCGGACGGGAGTTCCGTGCGTCTTGCTGCCCGTAGGGAGGCATTAGCATCCGTATGGGCAGCTAAAAGCATGCGGATGGTATTTCTTCCTGGCGTGTGGGTCGCACGCACAGAAGGAAAATCGCATTATGCTCTATTTTCCTGCAGGTCTGCATCACGGACGGCTCCCGCAGCTTCCATTGAAAGCTATGGAAGGAAGAAAGTGTGCACAGCGCATGCGAGCACATCCGCAGGGCTGAAGAAAGAAGATCCGGCCGCGATGAAGGGAAGATCCGCAGCGTCCGGACAGGTAAGTAATAAGGCTTTTCTGGCCTCATATCTGTGGGAAAGAAGGGATCCGCGGCGGGATTCTGCATGGTGAGTCCACGTGGGCATGAATTTTCCCGTGGACATTATGCCTAAAGGAGTTAGACCAGTTTCACATCTGCGTTGGAACTCCCGGGGGCAGGTTCTGTCACAGATCCAGCTCTAAATGCGGGAAGAAAAAACGCTGCATTAAGGGCTTCTCTTTCCATCCAAAAGTCGGGCAGAAAGTGGACAGACCCCATTATAGTCAATCGAGTCTGCCCGATGCAGTTCAGTTCCATCCAGAGACGGAGCCCTTCGGCAGCGTGCATTCACCTTTCCTGCTTCCCGGAGCTCCAGCGCAGATGTGAAATTGCCCATATCATAATGTGTTATGTCAAGTTAACGCTTGCTATATCTGTATGCTTTATGCAACATAATTCTATAACAACCTTGGAGTAATTATTTTGTCTGCTACTTTGTATGACTGCCATCGACCCCAAAGCTTCCTTAAGAGGGAGTGGAGGGCATCATGAAATAATCACAATAATGTCAACCATGTTGGAATTTTTGGGACCATTACATGACCTTTCTCAACATAAGAAGCACCGAGGTTACCACCATGAAAGCATGTGAAGCTGATTGTGAAATACAATGTGTATATTGCCTTGTGAAGTCTCTCAGATCAGAGCCCCAGGGCGTAGTACTTCTGCTTTAGTGTCTAAACGTGTGCCAGCCTTAGAATAGGCGATTCATACAGCGATATGGTTTGGGGCTTCACCCTTGTACATCATAACAAAGCTGTCATGATGGAAGCGTGAAGCAGATACCATGCGATCCAGCTATCGGAGACCGGTCACATGAAGCATGCTGGCCTTGCACAGAACTGAACATTACTGCTGTACTAACCAAGGAAGGTCCCGATGACCTGCATGCATCAGTGCGTCGCCAGTACAGAAGGAGAGTAATCACCATTCACTGTACAGTCCAGTAGAGGATGGTTCACTGCTATGAAAGTTTAAGCCTGGGCTCACACAGATGGATTTGGATTGCCGATTCCATAGTCGCCATCGGCAATCCACGGTAAAATTCAGGCATTGAAAGGCATGCATTTTCGATTTTTCATTCCTACTATTGGATACGAATTTTATATTCCACAAGCAGAAGAAAACCACAGCATGCTCCATTTTGCTGCAGAATTCGCGTGGACAGCCTCCATTGCGGTTACTGGAGGCCGTCCGACCCACATCATCGCTTAACGACGGTGTGGGAAATACAATGGAGAAAAAAAAAAAAAACAGTACTGCGCATTACTGACGGCGAGCTGCCATGGACATTAGCAATACAGAGAAATCAGGTACGCAGGGTGACCGGCTGGGCTCACAGCCAGAATCCGACCTGTTCATGTGAGCCAGGGCTTACTAATAAATATAGATCAAGGATATGGGTTATTCCTATAGAATACACCCATTTCAGATAATCAGTTACCTTAGATAAGGCCATGCTGTAAAGGGGACCATACACTGACAGAAGTAGGTTGATGGGTGAGCAGAAGATGGTCTGCTGAAGGATCCTTACAAAGATGAAGTCCTATACATTTTAGTCCATGTTGGACGTTCTAGGTATTCAAGCTGGCCAAACATGTTAAAGGACACTGGGCGACGGATGAAGGATCTTTAAGGAACGTTCTTTCGTTCAGAGACTAAACATCTTTCACCACAACAAAAGGAGCTTTCGCCTAACTATCGGCTAAAACAATGTGAAACTTGTCCGACTTCCTTCCAGACAACGAAAGCTTGTCATCAGGCGGCTAAAATGATCCTTCATTGTTAAATTGCACCTAACGATCGACTGTTTTGGTTGAAATTGTTAATTTTTACCAACTTTAGTCTAATGTGTATACGCAGCTTTACGGTTCATTCACATGTCTGTGATGTCACTGCGTATACAAGACGCGATGCACGCCTGCATGATATGTGGTATATAGTCAATGAAAGTACACCGAGTTCCATTGATGTATTCACATTAGCATGCAAACATTGTGTGTAGATATGAGCGCCCATAGGAGTATGGGTCACTTCTCAAGGGGGCGGAGAAACAAAAAGAGGTGGTGGGAAGGGGGGGAGGGGGGACCGTTTGAACTGGGTCCGACACGTGTGCCATGGTGAAATCGATTCTTTTGAGTAATGACACCGTTTCAAGAAGAAATGACAAGATGGCTGCTGATGTGGAAGAAACGCTTTTGGACGTGTTAAAGAACACAGAATTTGGACTGCAAATTGACAAGTCAACGGTTAGAGACCATGCAGGATTGCTGCTAGCCTGCGTTCGTTTCATTAATCGGAATGAAGAGGAAGTGGAGGAACTGTTGTTTACCAGACATTTAACTGCCGACAGGAAAGGCTCCTCTATACACAAGAGTGCAAGAATTTTTTCCAAGAAAAATCATCCCTTTAACAACTTGACTTGCTTGAGTAACCTTCGGAGCTCCATCCATGATTGGTGGATGTCACGGATTTATAGCCCATTTAAAATTTGCTATACCTGGCATAATGGCAGTTCACTGTGTGATCCATCGGCAGGACCTTGTTGCGAAACACTTATACGAGAGGTTGTTAACAATATCGACGCGAGCTCTGTCAGTTTCAAAGTCTTCAAGAAAGCACACACTTTGAACAAAGGTTTTTTCCGTAAGCTCTGTCAAGACCATGACAAAAGGTATCAAACCTCTACTACTACACACCAAAGGGAGGTGGCTGTCAAGAGGAAAGTGCTTACGACGTTTCTACGAACCTTTTGACACAGTAGTCGAGTTTCTTCGGCCGATCGACGTAAGCCTTTGTGATGCAGTTGAACTACGGCGTGCGTCTTGACATTGTCAAATATGTCAGCGAGATAGGCAAACTCAACGGAGGTCAACAGAAAACCACAAGGAGACAAAATGAATTTCATTAAGGCTAAAGGTATAACCTCTTCATTCATTGCCAAACTGGACCTTCATACCAATAACCTGAGTCGACGCGAGCTCTGTCAGTTTGCGAGTCTTCGAGAAATTGCACACGAAGACTGAGACAAACTTCAAGATGCAGACTTAGATGGGTTTTGCTCGCACCTCAAACAAGACAAAGACGACATGCAAACTAGGTTTCATGATCCATGTACCCTTGAAATACCAACATGGGTACTTAATCCATTAACCAGTTTTTAAATACTCGTTTAAGCAGTTTTCTCATATACAATAAGGGCTCAGTCACACGGGCGCCGATCCACCCTTGTTTCTGGACAATAAAACGGCCGCACCATGTGCAGACGAATCTCCGCACGACCGACTCTATTGCCAGCCATATCTTCTTTCTTCCGTCCGGTGCGGAGATTCGGCCGCACCAGCAATGTGGGCGTTTTATCATCCAGAAACATGGGTGGATCGGCGCCCGTGTGACTGAGCCCCAACTCGGCATGGATACTTCTTTGGTAATTTTTAGAGTTTTCCCAATTAATGCTAATCTGTTAAACACTAATCAAAATTTACAAAAAAAAAAAAAAAAAAAGTATTTTGGATTTTAATTTGTACTTTAAGTTTCGTAAACAAGGTAAACTTTGACTGGGTAAACTAGTAAGGCTTTGGGGGCACTGGCCACCGTCTCAATACCCAAAGGGGGCGCTGGTCTGAAAAAGCTTGAGAACCACTGGCGTATGCAACGCTGCTCATACACAATATATTGCGTAAACATACGCAACGCTGGTATGAGAGAGCGGGGAATTAAAATAAAACAAAAAAAAATCCGCAAAACACAAAATCACACTGCGCATGGCAGCGGGCATGAGATTCACCGGCACATGCAGTGCACTACTGCTGCCATACACAGCAATAGCAGGCCTTGTGCCTCATACCAATTCTGGGACTTGGACTACCGGCTGAAATGGCCCAGACTTTCTTACATCTGTGAAATGTATTTTTATGTAATGACACTTCACTGATCTTGAAGGGGGGGCTCAGACGTAAAAAAAAAACTCTGGTATTTTTCTGCCCATGCTAAAAAAAAAAAACAAACGAAAAAGGTATGGAAGCAAACTGAAAGCTTTCAGTTCTTTTTTGTTTCTTAACCCATTGAAATAAACTGTAAATTTTTATCAAACATCTCTTCTAAAAACAAGTCGTAATGCAGATATGAACGAGCCAACAATGGTAAAATGTGCAAGTTGATGTAATATTTGTCACTTGCTGTTCCGCTCAGATTAGGCAGCAGAGTATTTCTTGGCAAGTTCTTGTCTTCCTAAGAAATTCATCTTTATTTGTTTTCAAACTTGTTCCAGAGTAAGAACAGAAGCCAAAGGTTTACTACACAGAAAAAGCCATTTCCTTCCTCGTTATGGGCTGGTCTCGGAGCCCTTTCACACCCCAGTCTGGGTTTTGTTTGGGCCTTCAGTCTCTCTGCTCCCTTTTTGAGCAGAAAAATGGTTCCTTTTTTCCCCCCAGTTTTAATTCTGTTTAATTTTACCCATCGATTTCAATGGGGATTCAAAAAAGGGAGAGCTTTCAGTTTGTTTCACTTTCTTGAAAAGGCAGAGTAGCGCTATTTGTCCTTAAAAAGAAAACGGAAAGTACGAAAAACCCATACTAGAGTAAAATACGGGCATTTTAAAGACGACACCCATCATAGTGGCAGCAGGAATCTGGCAGTGAGGCAGGAAATGGGTTAATGACTGAACAGGCCGAGGTCTGATGCCTGTGGTGCCCTTGATACCATGTGTGCTGCTATGTGTATTTAGAGAAGAGATAAGAAAACAGATCTTTGTCACTTTTATTACTGTCTGTGTCATGAGAAATTACAGATTTCACCCTTGTCATTTCACAGGAAAATCAACTTCAGAGCTAAAGAAAAACAAAACCGATATTGCCGTGTATGAGACGTCCGATACCGGGGAACAGGTCTAATCCTGATGCTCAACAGCACAAACTTAAAATAAAGTTAATATAGACCCAGCCTTATTATAGGGAACCTGTCACCAGGTTGATGCTGCCCAAACCACTGCCAGCTGTTGGCTCCACCCACACTGACAGCAGACCAGATCACCAGCTGATCATCGCGGGGGGGCCGGAGCGGTGGATCCACAACAATCAACTGTTTATATCCTATCCTAAGAACAGGTTAATAATAACCATGTAGTGTAATCAGTCGCAGAGAGGCTGCAGAAATGCAGCAAACCGCAAGCTAGAGTTGCAGGACCGTTAGGCCTCATGTCCACTAGCTAAATGGAATTGTGGATTGCGCATCGGATTTTGCCCATAGGGAATCATTGGCCATCCGCGGTCCATTAAATTGATTTTTGCACCCGTGGATGGCTTTTTAAAAGAATTGCATTTTTTCACGCGCAGGAGAAAAAACGCGGCATGCTCCACTCTGCCGCGGATCGGCAACATTGCTATCACATAGATAGCAATGTGTGCGGATATCTGCATGCAAAAAAAAAAAACACCATTTACAGCAAAATGGCAGATTTTGCGCGGATTGTATTTTTCAAGTGGACATGAGGCCTTACAGCAGAAAATCCCCTACAAGTGAACAGGGTTTTCCCTAATAGTAAGCGCTTACGCTGTGAAAACATTAACTAATAAAGTGATTGGAATGAAAAAAAATCCTGTTGCAGAGGGGATGGACACGGACTATTTTTTGCTGTAACCCTAACTGCCGAGAAAATCTTTTGAATGAGATCATAAACATAAGCGATGCGGGAAAGGGGGAAAAAATTTTTTTTTTTTAAATTGTCCCATCTCTGGGCGTTCTCTCAAAACGCCCGCATCACCTGTCTTCAGCGGGGCCAGCACAGCATCGCACGGCATGAGTGCGATGTGAGGTTCACCCATTGAAAACAATGGAAAAACAGTCCATGGTCGTCCGCCGGGGCTTTCTTGAAGTGATGCGAAACGGTTTTAACACAAAAACGCCTCACTTGCGCAGGGACACCGCACGTTGGCGAGCGCGATATCAGGCCGAGTTTCATCACCCAATATTGCAGTCCCCTGTGTGACATTAGCCTTAGGGAGCTTTCACACCTTGTATTTTTTTTTTATGCGCCTTTAGTGTTTCTGAACTGTTGCAAAAAACACAGAAAAAAAAATGAATTGTGAAAATAAGGATATTAATAATAGTCTAGGAATAATATCGACTACTAATTACTAATACTTGTTGCTTCTTTGTACCAGTAACTATTGCCTTGGGAATTTGAAGAAGTATGGGCTGTCAGTAGTTTTTGTTACACTTAAAGGCGGGCTCACACAAGCACAATTTCATTGCATATTACGCATGCGTAATACACAGTGAATAGTGTCAATTGATTTTTACTGCATATAATAAGCATGTTAAAAAAAAACAAAAAAAAAAAAAACCCCAGCATGTTCTATTTTACTGCCCAATATCCGCTATTGTTCTCTACGGGTGAGTAATAAACACAGTACATGCGCAATTACATTACATACGTGCAGCGTTTATATGCAAAGTCGCTAAGCGAGAAGAGTGGGAAAAAATAAATAAATAGGAAGACCACGCATGACAGCATGATGAGATACGCCGTCATGTGCAGTGCAAAAAAAAATTAAAAAATTTAATAAAATCACTGCCATATCCGGCGATGTATCTGCTCACCGCCGGCTCACTCAGCGGTAAAAACACTGCGTTATACACGCCTGGCCTTAACAGTTTGGGATAGACTACCTGACCCAACAGTATGGGTGGATCTTGTAGGCTGCGGGCCATAATGGTGCATGTCACATCCTAAGGAAGCCTGATCTATGTACAAGTATGATACTAAGCAGACGACCCCATAACCAATTTTGTTGTCTGTGCATGCTGCTGGGAATTTGTGTACCTGTACTCACACCCTCATATCAGTAAGTTTGGCCTTTTTCAGTCATTTTAAGTAGGTTTGATCCATTCTTTTGGGATTTGTTTAGAACATTCGCTTTGGGGCTTGCCAGACAGTGAGACCCTTGACATGGGTTATGAGCTTACGTATTTTGGTCAAAATATCAACTATCAACTAACCCCTCATGTTCAAAATTTTTGCAGGATGCAGTCTGACAATGAGATGTTGGGGGTACCCAGGATGTCACTACTATATGTGGAAATAGAACATATGGAACTAATTACATTAGGAATTACTAATTGGCCATCTCAAAAAAAAGAGGAACAGTAGCAAATGCTGTTGCACACAATAAGCAAAGACGCGGCACAAATACGCCTACGCTTGTATGAATCCGGCTTAAGTGCATTTTGATCCCGTCACTTTGGTCTACACAGTTCCACCAATGAGTCGTTATTTTTCTCTTCTACATACGAGCAGTCATATGGCCAGTACTTGTGCCGATGGGACAACCCCTTGAAGTCTATACAGAAGGGTAATCTCCGAAATAAATTAAACCTCCTGTCCCATATAACATGTATAGGCTAGTTCTCTGAAATTGTACCAACGTTACCCACAGTGTCCATTGGAAAGAAGACAGACTCTAGATCGGCAAAGGAGACAAAATACTTCTCATCAGCCACATGTAGAAGTGGAGCAGAGGAATTTTATTCCCTTTGTGACACACTAGATCAATATTGTAAGCAATGTGGGAGAGAATAAGGTCGTTATTAATAAGACTAAACTGGTTGTGAGAGGAGTCAAGAGTGTATACGCATTACTGAGCCATCAGAACATCCACCAGCACCCTACGAGAGGTGCACCCCGTACAAGTTCACTAATAAGTTTACAAGTTGGGGCCATTTTGCATGGAATAATCATCGTTCAGCGACAGCAACTGGATGGCGAACGATAATTTATTCACTTATCGTTCGGTTTACGCGGGCACAAAAATCAAAATGCCAATTGGCCAATGTAAATAGGCAGTTCTCTGAATGACTGCCCGTTTACTCTGAATGGGGATGGGTGGCCGAAAGTGATCTCCAGCACGTTCCACTTAGTGAACAATTACTGCGCAAGCACAGTAGCGATAATTACCCTGGCACCCAACCGAGGTCTCGTGTATACGGACCCCGACAGATGCCCAACTGATATCACATTAGAATAGGGTCTCACCTGCTGGCTGAGCGCCACCCACATAATTTACCTAACAGGTAATGAAATGCACTCAATGCAAAGGGTATACACAATTCATTGGCACACTACATTGACTTGGGGTTTTGGCCACACTGCCGTGTCCACTATGCCAGACCCTACCCCTAGGTGCTATTACACATTTGAGGCTCAGGGACGATAGGCACATACTATGATGGCACTGACACTTGCTGTGGATCCAAGCTGCAAGTACAGGCACAGCAGGGTACATAGATGTGAACTGTAAGAGCACCTGAAAGATACACAAGACCTTACAAGTTTTTTTTTGTTTTTAGTAGCAAATTAATTGAGTTAACGGGTTTTCGGGATTTTTTTCTGTTGAGGACCTGTTCTCAGGATAGGCCATCTATAGATGATCGACGGACGTTCGTCGCTCAGGATCCCTGCCAAATCAGTCGATTCCCGGCACTGCTGTCAGTACGGGCAGCACAGGAAGCAGATTGCGCTGTCCGTAGTGCAATGGCCCATGGTGATATTGCAGGCACAGCTGCCACTGAATGCAATGGGAGCTGCGCTTGCAATACCAACTCCCTCCAATCTTCTATAGGAAACCTATCCTAAGGATAAAGCAATAGTAAAAAAAAAAAAAAGAAGAAAAACAAGAGTCCCAGACAAGCCTTTTAAAGTGGTTGTGCCAACATGCATAACCCCTTCCAGAATGATCCTTTAACCCTTTCCAAACCACTGTCTGACATCTTCCAACATTCTGATTGAAGCCTGTACAGCTCTGGCGTCGGAAGGGTATTCTTACTATACATTACTGGCCGCTCTCTGGTTGGGGGCCTCTCTGGCATATCAAATAGTGCAGTACTGGCTCAAGCCAGCAGATGGCCCCATTGTAAAATGGCAGAAAGAGAGAGCCCCCTAGTAAACCTTGAATCAAAAATTGGATTGCAAAGGGTTAATACAATAAACCTTTGTCAAAGAAAGACATCTATGATCTACTGATCTTCTGACCTGACAAGGCAGCACCGATGGGCACGTTCAATATATGCAGGCTGATGACTGCACTTACAAGGCAGTGGCTGATCTCCTCCATTACCAATTCAGTACACTGTGCCATCATCCTACATATTACATCATTCATGTACTAATTGGAACAGGCAGCAACAGGCTGTTTACACAAGCGCAGTAGGGTAGGCTTGCCAGCCTGGCACTTGCTCTTAGTATAGCAAGACCATTCCCACAGCTGAAGGATTTGAACCAAGATATCGCTATAAAGTAGGAAAATAATGTCCTTGCTGCCTCACAGCAGCTCGTAGAACTTAAGCCATTAGTAAAATGACACTGGGAAAGTAATTGCTCTAGCGCATACAGTGCCCCAGGCTAAGAAAAATAACCACACAAGCTATCTCAGCTGTCAAACCTAAATAGATAGATCATTTTCTAATAAAACAAATAAAGAAGGCCTCGCTTGCACATAGGAGGCAGTATTACAGCTTGCCCCACGCCTACAGGGGCAGTAGGCGGCATGTGCTTGCTAATGTTACTGGGTTACAATAACTAAGACTAGTTATATAGGACATCTACAACGAGTACCTATGGCGGGGAAGGGGGGGCAAACGTCTCTTGGAATGGGCACCAGTTATATAGGATGTCTAACGGGCAGCCATGGCGAAAAAGAGGGAGGCGAGATCTGCCAAAGTGTAGAGGGGGCAACGTCTGCTGGAATGGGCAAGTCTGTTGGAATGGAAACCTTGCAAAGGCCAAATGTCAGAGACTCCACACTACAGAACAATGAATGGAAGCCAGTCAGCTGGTAACATTAGGAGCGTCTGCACTACAAAAAAAAAAACAAAAAACACTTCCCCGGTCAGACAAATGTCATATCACAGCGTAGATTCTGATGATATCACACGCCAGCTGTCACTTGAATAGACCTCAGAGTAATGATACCTGCATCACTTGCCCCATCTTCTTGTTACCCTTTGTACATATTGGCAATGCATCTCTCACTTCCTTGGTCAATAATATCGCCTTACCACCATCATGGAGAGAACCCGCCAACAGACAGGAACTGGACACTACCAAGGAGGCTGCAGTGACTGGGATAGAAAGTCAGAGGTAGAGTGTGAGCTGCTCCCTCCTCAGGAGTAGGCGGGGGAAGACATTCTCCCATGCAGCCTCTTTCCCCCAGATTCTATCTGGCGGGCAGATGTGAGATTTCCTGTGACGAGGCAATCAGATATAGGTCTAGCGGACATGCCTAGCATGCGTTGTGTCTACTATAAGGGGATGGAGGAATAGATATTTTTTTCTTAAGGCTCCCTTGCACACGGCAGAGGCGGATTCTGCATGCAGAATCCGGCTTTGCCAGCAGCGGGGTCCGCGCGCACCTGCTGTCTTCTATCTGTACTGCGGCGAGCCATCGGACATACGCAATACAGATTTTTATTTATTTATTTTTTAAAGTCCTGCTTTTCCCACGTCATCCCCTAGAGATGAAGAGGAATCCGCAACCTTTCTGCTATAGGACTGTGGAAGGGTCGCGTATTGGACAGCTTCCATTGACCTCAATGGAAGCAATCAGTGCAGAATCTGCACAGAAAAAAATTTAAAAATTTTTTTAAAAAAAAGGGAGCATGCTGCGATTTGTCCTTCGCTTGCAGAAACCGCAATTCATTTCTGCAAGTGTGCAGGAGGAATCGATTACCCACAGCATGCTATGAGCGCCATTTGCTGCAGATCCGCGATGCGGACACCCGCTATGGATTCCGCAGCAAATATCAGTCCGTGGGCAGGAGCCCTAAAGTTGCAGCCACAGAAAAGCAATTTTGGTGCTAAGGGCAAATGGCAACACCACTGTAAATTCATGTTGCCATTTGCAAATTCTAGGATGCATTGCCAACCATTCTAGCCGCCATCTGAAGCCCTAAAGTTATGAGAAAAGGTGCTCTAGAATTGAAATGCATGCATTTACTGAAACAAATGTGCCAGGATAGCTACCAGGTTCTTTTTAAATATGCCTATCATATTTGTACAACTTTTTCAAATAGAGCCACAGGAAGATATCTGAAAACTTTACAGGTAAGTTCAAGAATTATTCTGACTACAACACAAAGATTATTCATTGTGTAATTAAATATTTCACACTTCAAGTAAACATCCCCAAGGTTTGCAGTTCTCTGCTTCAGGTTAAGCAATGGAATCCTGGATGATTTACTTACAGTGGATAACAACCTGTACTGTCATGGGATGGACACGCTGGTGCAGGCAGGACTGGTTATAGTCAAGTTATCAGAGTGCTAGCTTACCGTGTGTCCATCACATGACAAGGACATACTTGGTGAGTAAACAATGACAAGTTCCAAATGAGTTGGGAGGGGTATCATCGCTCCTTAAGGAGAGCACCTAGAAGGTGAGTCAGGAGACTTATAAGGCCATCCATGCAAATAAGGAAGATGGAACAATACCTCTGCAGTGCCATCTATTAGAAGGCAGCATCTCTGCAGCGCCACCTATTTGGTGACAGCATTCCTGCAAATCAATGCCCAACCCTTTATAGGCCTTATAAAAATCTCCTCACTCACCTACTAGGTGTCACCTTCTAGGTGCTCTCCTTAAGGAGAGAAAATACTCCTCCCACCCCCACATCATAGGCCTCTCACTAGCCAAGCCAAAAACCTACTGCACACTGAGAGGCGAAACCCCAGAAACAGCTGTCTGTGTATGGATTCAGGCTTAGTTTTCAAGCATGAACTTATTCCCCAATCATTGTTCTAAAAGACCTGTGTAAAAGGGTAAGGCATTGATTTGCAGGAATGCTGCCATCCAATAGGGGGCGCAGCAGAGGTATAGTTCCAAATGGTACTGTTGTATTATATCGCCACCAGTTAGGGGCGAAGACATAATATAGCGGTGTTGACATTTGGTGATGCCTCCAGCTTCTGATTGGCTGTCACCGCTACCGTGCTATGTGAGGGTCTCTCACCTCTCAAGTGCTATCCGGACCCCGCAGTTGGCAAAGTGGAGCTGTTGTGGCATCACTGTCTATCGGGTGTAATGTGTCGGTAGGTGATGGATGTGAGCCTTCAAAATATTCTTCCGATTGTCCCCGGCGGCATCCCCAGTGGCTGCTACCCCTGCCCTCAGCCACTGTCAGCGTGGCAGCCACCGCACTCCCTGCTTCACTATCGGTAGCAGCGTACCATGGAGGGGGACAGCGGTGAGCAGAGGCAATGGAGCGGGGAGGAGAGTGACAGGGCTGGCAGGCTACAGCGCCGGCATGCTGCCCTTCACAGCCAATTAGCTGCTAAAGGAAGAGGAGACAGCGGAGCGGTCAACGGTGCTGCTGCTGAGAGGCAGATTGGAAGCGGAGTAGCCCTCAGCGGCCACATGTCGCCGCTCCAGTACGGGGGAGAACAGTGTGGGCGGCGGCGGCGTGCATGTTCTCTGGCAGAATAACTTTCTTCAACCATCCAGCCAATTGGCAGCCAGGGGCATTCTTCCATGCAAGCCCCGTCAAACTGCTAGCTTCCGGTGGTGTCAAGGTACAACAGTACCGTTCCAAATGAATAACAGCAAGCAGAGATCTGCTGCTGCCTGTCCCTAGTACATGATGTGATATGTACCGTAGCATGATGGCACGGTGTACTGAATTGGTAATGGATGAAATTAGTCACTGCCATGGCACTTAAAATATTAGTTAAAAAAAAGAAAATTTAAGATTTGCTGAACCCAGAAGCCACCTTATTAGCTGGATGAGAAATTTCTGCCTCTTATGACTATCTACAAATACATTTTCAATACAAATTCTATTGAAAAAAAAAGTTGCTACAATACATCCAACTGTTCAGAGAATGTTATGTGAACGGTAGTCACAGACTGGTGAGGAGCAGAACGAGCCCACGAGGCGGTAAGGGTTATATGTTAGGTGGTGCAGCACATTGCGTGTCCTTTTAACTTTTACATGGGATTAACAAGGGTGTGTGTATACAATTGCACCCTTTGTAAATTGGCTCTATATTTAATAGAACAGGTGACTTCCTATAAAAGGCAGCTTTTTATACCTTGCTATTCCTAGTATGCAGGTTGTTACGTGTCGTGTTCATATTGAAAACTATATCCTGGGGAAACATTTCATGATCAGATACTCCGGCAACATGAAACATGACAGATCATGATGTTAGAGCCGTCACCAGGCTCATGTCCTCCGAACCACTCTGTTTGTGTACAGGGAGAGACCTGTAAGGTGATGTAACCGGGGAGAGCCCAGAGGGGCCCGGCCCCCATGACTCCCAGCGTCCTCCCCGACACAGTTTCAAACCATACATGTTTTATGGAATTGCCGCAGCGTTTCAGATAAATAAAATTTTTATTTTTTTTTTAATTATTGCACAGGTGGCATTACCTGGTTCTCTTTAAATACAACGGCATGGAGAAAGTGAACAGAGTTTGCATTTGTGCTGTGTACTGAGGTTTGGTAGATACACTGTACAACAGATAGGATTAATATATGCATTTCACAATGCAACATACGGTGGTCGAGGTCAGATATTGTGACTTGGGCCTCATGCCCGCGGCCGTGTGGGACTCCGCCAGTGGAATATTGCAGCGGAGTCCAACACGGCACCCCCCCCCCCCCCCCAAAGACCCCATACTCACCTCTCTGGATCTGCCGCGCTAGTCCCGTCTGGCAAGCCGACGCAGTACAGCACATGACGCGCCAGCAGTGGGTGATGACGCAGCCGGCGTTGACGCGCAATCACGTGATACTTCCGCTGTGCTCACAACGGATAGCTTCCATACACTACAATGGAAGCCGGACACTCACTCTTTTACGCTGCAGAATTCCACAGTGGAATTCTGCCGTGTGAACATTGAGCTATTAGGTTCAATAGAACAGAATAGCTGTGGGATAACACCGGGAAGGGGGGGGGGGCGCATTACCATAGGCCTAAAAGGTAGTGCTGTGGTGGTATGAGGGTGGAGAAATTCAGTATAAATGTAATAACAGGAGTGACTTCCCTGGTGTGACCGAGTCACCCAGGAAAAGCCAGTCTGTCACACCTGAAGTCCCTAGTGGCTTTTTAAATACTCAGTAGGGAATTTGTCATAGCGTTTCCTGGTCAGAAGAACATTCAGGAGTGGAGAGTATAATGGGATTCTGATGGGGCTCAGAGTGAATAATGCACAGTTGGGAATATGCAAATATCCAGGTTCATTAACCCCTTAGTGACTGAGCTTGTCCCCCCCCTTTCTAAAAAAAATAGATAAATAAAGCAGTTACGATTTTATTTATTTATCAAGCTAACTGAATGAGGGCTTGTTTTTTGTGAGACGAGTTGTAAGTTTCAATGGTACCATTTAATGTACCATATAATGTACAAAAAAAACAAACTTAAATTCTAAGTGGAATACAAATGACATGTCGCCATGTTTCGGTGCATCTTGTTTCTATGGTGCAGAAACTGCAACAAAACTGACATGATAACTTTGTTCCATGGATCCATACGATTACGATACCAAAACAGTTTTTTTTTTTTTTTTGCTGTACTAGTTGTTTTTTTTAAAGATGGAAAGAAAAAAAAAAAAACCCCAACACACAACCCCTCACCCCCCAAAACCACTGTCTATCTTCTGCCCACAGTAACCTTTTTATTTTTCCATCGGCACCGGACTTTTACGGACGCAGAGATAGCAAATATGTAGTTTTGTTTTATTATTTTATTGCAAATATGGCAAAGGTTTTTGTTTTTTTAAGCAGCTAGTAAAACTTTATTGTTCTTATTTTTACGTTTTCTTTTAGTCCCCCAAGGGGACCACAACTTGCGATGCTTTGATCGCTACTGCAGTATATGCCATGGGTCATTATGGGGCCATCACTAAGGTGTTAATGAAACTATATAAACACTTAATATTAAAAAAATAATGAAGTGGGTAACTAAGGTATTACAGAAATGACAGGTACGCAGGGTCGCGGGCCGGGGCAAGACCCGGATTCTGCTGCGGGCTCCGACCTGTTCAATTTCAGGCGGCCTGAGGGCACATTCAGACGAGGGCGTCTCTTTCTGCAGGGGGAGGAGACTGGAAGAGCCGGGAGCAGTCCTCTAGGCTCCCGCCCCCTCTGCACTATTTGTAATCAGAGGAGGTGGGGTGGAGGTGGGGCTAAGTTCCAGTAATTAGCTCTGCCCCATCCCACCTCTCCTCACTGAAAATAGTGCAGGTGGGTGGAGAGGAGGCAGAGAGGGGGCGGGAGCTCAGTGCACTGCTCCCGGCTCTTCCAGCCTCCTCCCCCTGCAGAGAGTGACGCCGTATATATTGGCCGCCGTGAAAACCCGGCCAATATACGGTCCTCTGAATGTGCCCTTAGGGTGCGCTCATAGGTAGCAGATTGTGTTTTTTTCTGCTGTTTAAAGTCTGTACCACAGACTTCACACCTTCAATTAAAGGGATTAGAAGGGGCTGTCTGGTTACTGGACAACCCCTTTTCAATGGCACTGCTTGTATTAAAATAAACATATACCACCCACCCCCAAGGCTATGGCGCAAGGATTTGAAGAATGTGACACTGCAGCCTCTCATTGGTTGCAGCGGTCATGTGATTTCCTGCAACATCATATATCACATCGCCAGCAAGCTGCATCACCGAATCCCAGCAGCTACGTTTCGGGTGTCTGCATTAAAATAACAAATGGACACAAATACAGACAGTGCTATTGAAGAGGGCTTGTCTGATAACAGAAAAACCCTTCAAGTCTGGTTTAGAACCATGGCAAAATAAGCATCGGAATCCACAACAACTGGTCAGTATTTGCAGTCATTAATTTTAATTTTCTACTGGGCAAATATGGATCCGTATTTTTCCAGTAGAAAATTGCAATACAGAGAAAAGAGTAGGATTAAGGGAAAACAGCCCATGAAAAATACAGTCATATGACTAGATACTCTGTTAAGGTTCCCAAAACATTGCCCAATTAGAGAGTTAAAATTGGCTCTTCTGAAAGCAGTCTAAGACAACATTGTCATCACTATACACGCTGAACAGCTATTTTAACCCTTTGCAATCCAATTTTGGATTCAGGGTTTCCTAGGGGACTTTCTCTTTCTGCCATTATACAATGGCGCCATCTGCTGGCTAGAGCCAGTACTGCAGTATGGCACACGCTAGAGAGGCCCCTGACAAAGCGGCCAGTAATATACAGTAAGAATACCCTGCCGGACGTCTTCCGACATCGGAGCTGTACAGGCTTCAATAAGAATGTCTTTAGACGTCAGACAGTGGATTGGAAAGGGTTAAAAAGAGCCCCCCCCCCCCCCCCATCTAGTAGTGCGTTGGACCACCTTGGGCTTCAGTACCGAAGCAATTCATCATAGTATGGATACCACCGGGTTTAAAGTGGTCTTGCAGGAATATTGGCCCATGCAGATAGGACAGAATCTTGCAGTTGCCACAAACTGGATGGAGATACTGACACTTTGAACAGCTGACCGGAAGGGTTCATTGATTCATGTGACTTGCGCCAAATTCCCACCCTCCCATCAGCACAGTGCAACAGAAACCTGCATGCATCTGACCAGAATGTTTTTGCATTGCTCAGGGATACAATTTTTGTGCCCTTTTGCACACTGGAGTTTAGCATGTTTCTCTTAGACAGCAATAACACTCAAGCTGGTCATCTGCTGCTAAGACAAGAGCATCCAGAAACATTTGTTGGAGCCCCAGCATTATGTTAGTCTGGCATTTGCTTAATTGTGCCAGTATACCCCCTGAAGTCCTCCACAGAGGGCCCTTCTGTGACCATTGATTGTATAGAGGCCTCAGTGTCCACATGCAGAGTACATCATCTATGTTCAGTATAATTTGCTTCCTCGCCCCATTGTGCAGTGAAGCCGCTCACACCTATAAATTAGGTGTCGTATTGTTTGGTGTATACAGTACACTGTGGTACTTGGCGTATGCTTTGTGTGCAGCAATGTCAGGGCCAATTTGCTCCGGCGGTGTCATTCGGGCACGTCCTTTGGCTCACAATTATAAGGATTGCTGTCAGGGGAAACAAATGTAAGATTTTGACAACACGTGACTCACTGGAAGAATTCTGACGTTACCCACTAGCCGCTTTAAGGGGAAGTAGCGGAAATGCTGTCAATTTTCCGCAGCAGAAAATTCTACGTCAAAAATCGGCAGCATTTCTGCATTATATTATATTTTTTAAAAAGCTTCAAAATCCGCACAATTGGTGCAGAATTTGACTAGGAATCCTCCGCATACCTGCAGCAGATTTCAACCTCTACAGCGCTCTCCTCCCCTTGGAATAGTTTGCGCTGCCAGCATCCAAAATGCAGCACTGGCAGCGCACCCTGTCACCTGCTATTGAGCACAGCGGGTCAGATTAAGTGGAATCATGGTGGTGCTTACCAGCGGCTCCCAAGTGATGGCGTGTTCTGATAGCATGAAGTACTCTGAGGCGAGGGTTAGCGCTGTAAATGCTAAAATCAGCTGCAGATACAGGGCTGATTCCTAGTTAAAGTCCACACCAAGCGGTTTTTGGGGAGGAAATGCTGTGGATTTTTCTGCTGCTAAGAATCCGCATTTCCTTTACATGTTAGCATACCTTTATACGGGCAGTTTCTTTACCTCATCAAGGTCCATAGCATTGAGTCGTCTGGCAACCTCTACAGGAAATAACTCCTCACACAGTTAACTTCACTACAACTAGAAGTTTGGGCTTGGGCATCTGGTCAGATTTCTGTGCCATTTTGTGGAACTGACACGTACTTGTGCCCTTCTGCTGCAGACCTTGGTCTCACTAACAACCTCCGATCTGGGCAACATCACATCATCACCGGAGCGTACAAGAAAGTAAAATTAGCTGCTAAAAGATTTTTTTTTTGCAGGTCATACATTTAAAAAAAAAAAAAAAAAAAAAAAAAAGTCCTTCTACCCCTCATCTGTCCTGTCCCAGTGATACCAGAGAAGGGAGGGAAACCTTTACATAGCATGCACATACATGTGACTGAAATTAACACACTTTAACCTCCTCTTGCTTGCTGCACATAAAAGTTGGTGCAGTCCTCACCATTTTACGTACTCTGTTGGATGGCATTGCTCACCGCTGTACATACTACCATGGGTTGGTTTGGAAAGCTTGTACAAAATAAATCTAGCCAAGCCAGAAACCTACTGCACACTGATGAGGGGCAAATCCCCCAAACAGCTGTCTGTGCATGGTATTCTGGCTTGGTTTTCAATTCCCAGTCATTGTTATAAGGCTTACTAGTAATTATTAGTGTCCCTCTCTCACTCACACACTTCATCCTGTTATGACATCATAGTCATGTGATCAGGGGCGGCGCATTAAGTCACTTACAAACCCACGGGTGGACAGGTCGTCATTAGTAGTTTGATCTAAAGAGTCTGACATTTACTTGCTGGAATGCTGCCTTCCAATAGGTGGCGCTGCAGAGGTATTGCTCCATCTTCCTTAATTGCATATTTCCCAGAGGAACATGGATGGCCTTATAAGTCTCTGCACTCACCTTCTAGCGGTCTCCTTTCCCGAGAAAAACTCCAAAAGAAACTCCTGGGTGCTATTTTTTTATTTTATATTATTTATACACACACACAATTTTCTGAATACCTCACCGCCTAGATTCTAAGCTACAAAAGAAAAACGAAGTCAGTCTATTATGGATTAGGAGAGATATTGTACAACAATTCAAGTGTACCAGACTCTCCAGCCTACCATCAAGGCTGGTGACTGACAAATTCTGTTATCTTCCTTTTTTTTCACTTTTTTGCGTTATCTGAGGCTTAAATTTAGTCTAGGTTATTTAACTGAGAGCAAGATAAGGTTCAGCTCTAGATATTTATCAGAATTTAGGATGGCAACTAGGTTTTGGGTTATCCAGGTCAGTTTATTAGTGCCTGGTCCTAACCTCAACAAAGTCCCTCACAGATTATTTTACCTTTGGGGAACCTCTGAATAGTTTCTTGCTCCCTATTCTGGGAGGCAGGATTTCTTTTCGGTGAAAGATTTTTTCGGTACACCTTTTTGTGTCCATAACAATTTCCGATAAATTAGAGTCACCAATTATCATCTTTTGGTTTTTTTTCCTTACTATAACAATTTAGTTCCTGAACCAACAGAAATGCGTTGAACCAAACCACAAAGGAAAATTCATCTAGACCAAAAGAATTCTTATCTATTTGATTAAAAAACGAAGACCTTCCAGTTTGATAACCTAGTTATACAGGTACCAGAACTAGTTCTGGAAATTGACATACCATCTGGTATCTGGACAGATGGAAGACTGCCCATCAGTTAATCTGGTTGAATTCAGTATAGGGTACACTCCATTTGCTGTCCATTTCTCCCGTGGACTAAATTATTCGAGCTGTCCTTGGAAATCACCTTATTCAGTATATCTGTATGTCAAAAGTGTCCAAACAGTTCATCATTACACCACACAATTACACTATTGTATAGAATTGGGATAATTTGGTCACAAATCCTATTCGTCCAAGGAGTTTGCGTCAGTGAAGCTTCCCCCTGGTGATGGTATACCGGTCATCTTGATATCACCACCCAGGCATTAGGTTATTGATTCTTGTGTCCCCGATCCCCTTGATATAATCCATTTTTGTCTAAGTGTGCGAAGTTTGGTACATCTCTCTTCTATTCCAGAATAGATTTGTCGCGGTTTTCTTTTGTAGTTTAGATTCTAGGTGGTGGGTTTTTTAAAAAATATATACACACCTTTTATTGGTATAATAAAGGATAAAATCTACCCCGGGCTATGTTTTAGGGCACATGCCCACGAGCGCCACAGGATACGCCCGCAGATTTATGCTGCAGGAGTACCGCAGCGTAAATCCACAGCAAATAGAACCTGCGGCGATTTTTCCCCGCTATGGAAATCCGCGGTAAAATTAGGCAGGTGAGTATTTTCAGGCAGAAAGTCATTAGGTTCAATAGAACCCAATAGCTGCAGAATTCATGCGTGTTTTTCCGCTGTGAGTAACGCATAGCGATTCCATCCGTGGGTTTTCACTCTTGGGAACAGATCAGTGAATTTATAATAATTAGAAAGCACTATGTGGCCCTCAAAAACACAGATATTCAGGAAGACTAACCAAATAAAAAAATTCAGTATTAGCATGTGTGAAATTTTGCTCTAGTAACAAGACTCAAAGCGATCTGATCACGAAAGGGTTAATAATCCAAACCACCAACAATGTAACTGTACATAGATGCAAAACAAATGCTATGTAGAAGTAGAGCAATACTAGGCAAACTGTACTTCATGAACTATGGTAAATATTTAAGCCCCTTCGCACACTTTTTTTGCTCTGTATGCCCGTGTGATACAAGGTAACTCGCAGGCAATTACAGTGCCTTATGTAGTACTGCTCATATTAGCGTGCCGCAATTGCACAATACGCGAGCGCAAAAAAGAACAAAGCATATTCTATATCACTCACATATACACGTGATCGAGCTCTATCTCGCATATATACGTGCGCCCATACACAATTTAAACTGGATGATAAGTCAACGAGCCAATGATGATTGTTAATACTTCGTAGAATTACTGAAAAGTGAACGATTGTTTGATCGTTGGCTGCGTTTACAATAAAGGATTATTCTTCATTTTTGCTAATCTGACAGATTTTTTTGAACAATAAATCCCTCGGTGCAAAAGGGCCTCAGCTTCCTACACGCAGCGTAATACAGGACTAATTTAATTATCTGCTCCCACTGATTGTCACTGGTACAGGAACGGTAGCTTTTGCTACAGTTGTCATTTTCTTGGGAAACCGTCCCAGTCTGATTACTGCAGGCCACAGAACTGTATGCGAGTCGCGGTGGATCCGTGTCATCACCGGCGCGACTCTCTGCACTTCGAATGTTCGGCGGAGTGCCAGTCGGTACATCCACAGATAACTGGGGGAGGGGAGGGGGGGGCGGCACCACCGAGGCACACGGTCCAATTCCGCTGTAAGATTTCACACTCGGAATCCGACCCGGCCGTGGGCATTTGGCCTTAAACAGGGGTGTTCCAATAGATACAACCACTTTCAGAATGCGGCTCTTGGCGGAATGAGTCCATTCTTATCACCCCTGGCAAACGCCACCCCTTTTGCAGTCTGCATTTCATGGACTTATTAGGAAAAAAAGAAAAGGGGGACGGATGACATCCGAATACCCCCACGGAATACTACTAGTCTGTGTTCTCAGATAGAATATGATTATGAAATATGCTTGTCTGAATTTGTCCTTAAGACCACTTTGACACCCACCCAGTAGAGTATTGACTTCCCTTAGCCTTGAGAAGTGAGTCAACACAGCATTATGAAACCAACACAAGTCTGCAGGAGCCCTGAAGAAGCCCTTAGTCATTGTGTCAATCATTCATGCTATTAGTGCCAAATTCTGACCTCCCATCAGCATGGTGCAAGAGAAGTCTGGATTCATCTGTCCAGGCGATGATTTTCATCTGCTCAGTGATCCGATTTTTGTGCACTTTTGCCCACTGGAATCTTGCTGGTCTTGTTTCTTAGAGAACAATGGTGCTGGTCATTGTTATAGCCCATCTGTGCTGGGAGTCGTCGTGCCATCACACTAATTGGAGTATCAGCATTGTATTCAGCTGCCATGTGCTTAGGGCCCTTGTACACGGGCCGGTAAGTTATTGTTCTGCGTCACTACATGCCCCGATTCAATTCTCATTTGTCATTCATTCACCTTTTGTTTGTTGTTCAGTTTATGCATGCAGAAGACCGAACAACAGATCGGCCCTACGTAAACAGGCAGCCATTAAGTTATTTACAGCTGCCCGTTTACGGTGAATGGGAGGTTTATCTTGTGTAAAAGCACCCTTAGTTGTGCATCGCCTGTTCATCAGAACAATTCTTGGCACCCTCCTCTAACTCGTTTTGTCAACAAGTGGCTTCTGTCCACAAGATCCCCTTTCTCCGCATTCCTCAAATCACACCATTGTCAGTATGCTCTCCACACTGCCACACAAGAAAACACCACAAGTATGCATAGTAAGTGCACCCCTATGTAATGTAACTTTTCGGTGTTGTATAAGCGTGAAATTTGGCGCGAGTGTTCTTTAGGTCATAAATGAGGAGAGTGGGAGGGGTGGCACATTCTGCAGAGGGACATCGGTACATGCAGCCTGAATAGAATCGACCGTTCCTCTATGTGTATGCATATTTAATTCCTCGGTTACTCTAAAGTAACCTTCACTTCAAAAAAATTTCCATGCAAACACATGTATCAAATTAACTCAGGCGCGGCCAGGTATATCAGTTAGTGTTATTATGAGGGGATAGTGGGATGCAGCAACAGCCCAAGTGAAGTGGCAGAGGCCACTTATTAAGAAGAGCAACATAAACAGCCTCATAGGCCATCAGTCAATAGAGGAGGCCACTATAAAAGAGCATGGCCAGTGCCACTCAAGTAGACTTGGGGTCAGCAGTCCACCAGAACTTGAGCTAGGGAGGAATGGGGTTGGAGGCCAGGGAATTGAGAGGGGTGCTGAGGAGTAAAATTGTGGAGTTGTTGGGTGGGAGTCAAAGAATCACAGTAAAGTCAGATGCTCCTGTGTGTTACAGGGCAAAGAGCCAGTGTAGAGCAGAGAAAGTGGGCCAACATGGAGAAAGTTATAGGACCAAATATTTGAGGGAGTTTTGGTTGTTGATGCTAGTATCTCAGAGAGAGTGCTATTCTCTATACCAGTGTTTCCCAACCTTTTCAGCCTTGGGGAACCCCTGGGAAAAGATTTTTACGGCGCGGCACCCCTACCAAAAGAGGGTGTGGTTAGGGGTGTGGCTTATTACATGATTTTTACCTCCATCGTTATAAAGAGGACACGGCTGTTTTAAAAAAAAATAAAAAAAACAGGGAGGGGAGAATGCTGGAGGAGCTATTGATATACATTATATTTAAAATTAACACGTTGTGGAATTTATAGTAGCTGTAGCAGCAAAGTTGAATTCCCCAACTTAAGGCCCATTTAGACACAGTGATTATCATTCAAAATTCTCTCAAAAGCCGTCTTTTGAGTGATAATCATTGTGTGTAACTGCACGGACATCGTGCAGTTTTCATTCTCCCGTCTCTCATCATCGTCTTTCAGCGTGCTGAAAGACTGTGATAAGCCTCATCAGGGATTCCCAGCGGTATACAGCTGATACTATTGTTTCAGCTGTATCTGGCTCCTTGATGACAGGCGGGGTACGAAGAACGGAGCGGTCCAGCTGTGTTCTCCATACCTGGCACGGAGCGCTCGGCTGTATAACAGCCGGGCACTCCGTGCAGAAAACATTTGGATGCAGAAGACAAGCGGGGACACCCCGCTTGTCTTCTGCATCTTCCGCTCCGAGCGCTCGGCTGTATGTCTGCCGAGCGCTTCCAGCATGGGACACCCCGCTTGTCTTCTGCATCCCCCGCTTCGAGCGCTCGGTTGTATGACGGCTGGGAGCTCCCAGCAGGAAACAGCTGGATGCAGAAGACAAGCGGGGACACCTTGCTTGTCTTCTGCATCCTCTGCTGGCAGTGCAAGGTGATCGCTCATCTTGCACTGTAAATGACACAACGATGACCGCTCAAAAGTCGCTTGAGCAACATCTTTTGAGCGATTATCGTTGTGTCTAAATGGGCCCTAATCCGCCCCGTGTAGTAATAGTCCTCCCCCCCCCCCCCCCCCGTTGGTGGCCCCAGTAGTAATAGCGACCGATATTGCGGCGCCGGTAGTAATAGCGACCGATATTGCGGTGGGCCAGTATTTAGCATGCTGGCAGGGGGACCGCAGCACCAGTGAGAGTCCGGCGGGTGGTGCCAAAGAGCCAATCGCCACCTAGGGGTGTGACGCGGCCGTCTTTCTATCTAAGCCCTGTCACACCCCTACCTTCCGGTGGTGTCAAGATAGGCCACTACCGACGTGATTTCCAGCCAGAGAGCCGCGGCACACCAGGGTGCCGTGGCACCCCGGTTGGGAACCGCCACTCTATACTGTTGGTGTAAACTCAGCGCTACTTTAGGCCACCAGATGTATTAGAAGAGACTGTAAGGCGGTCCCACATGGGCAGCAGGGCTGTTCCAACTAGAGACTGACATCACATTCTAGATTGAGACGTATCCTTTTGGGCAATAAACACAGGTGTAAAAGACTCCTAATAGAATCTGATATCCATGGTACCCAGGTTGCTGATAGAAATTATAAAGACTATTGGCAAGATGACAATTCCCTTTGAGTAAGAAGATTGGTGTAAAGTCTAAAAATGGTGTCCTCGTATGGAAAGACAAGGCGGTCTGTTTCATAGAAACTTATGGTATTGAACCCTCCTATGGGGCGAGCTGTAATTATTCTTCCAGTCTAGTAGAAGTCTATAGTTTGTTGCATTAAACTTCTGTCACTGATCAACCATCCTACACCATCCACTTGCATCTTTACACGGGGCTCTATTCATGCGAGGACCTTTGGGATCCCCTCCCGTGGTCGAGAGATACCTTTCATTGGTGGATAAGTACATGGTTAAGGGATGGAGGCATTTGTGGATAAAGCTGCATATTCCATTAAATCAGTCGACTGTATGAAGCTTTTTATTTGTAGAGGAGCCCCATACGAAGTCCTCTAGATGTCAGGAACTTGGTGACCAAAACACTAGGTGCAAAATATTAGTTACATTATACTGTTTGGCACTACTTGCCCCGTGGCTTTAGAATATGGATAGATTATATATAAACCTCTTAGAGATAACCACCAATAATTGCACTGATAAGTAGTCTTCTAGGGGTGGCCTTCTGCACAAGTCTAGTATACAGACAATCATACACTTACCAATTATCTATTGCCCAGAGAATCAGGCAGTCACAAGGTAGGAGTGCGACAACTTAGCGCTTACGTAATCCTCTATCCTGTACATGCAGCTGCTCTTTCAACACCGGGGCGTTTGTTATAAATGCCAGTCATAAATACCTACACGGCGAGATTAACCGATTACTTTCTAACACCTTCCTGATCAGCTGCCATATGGATCACACGTAAGAACGTTGCAGTCCTTTGCAGACAATACGGCAGTCCCGGCCAGGGACATAGTCACGGTCCTCCCTGCTTTGTAGTCACTTGTTTGCATTGGATTTACAGAGTTCATATCCTAATTTACCTAAAGGGAGGAAGCGTTGTGATTTCTCTTTAAACTTCTTTTCATAAAATTTGAATGTGCTCACAGACCGTGCCCACAAGCGTCCACGAGAGGCCTGCTCATTCTCACTGGAAAGGAAAGCAGCTACAGAATGCCCACAGGTATAGGGTTTATTCACATTGGGGTGACCTTCCTATTGCCCCGAGGTCACATTAGCCATAGGTATTCACTAAATGATGAGATCAGCGCTCCTTCACTGAAAACATTGCAATGGAAGTTATATCTAGTCAAGACAATATAAAAACTTAGTAAGTCTAATGGATAGGGAGTCCAACTCACCGAACGGCAATGTAAAAAACAGGAGGGTGCCCATGCTAGGTCATGGCACACCCAAAAATAAGTCCATCAGATGTACCTCAATATCATCAAACAATGCTCAAATACTATAATACTGGCACACAAAAGAATACCGAGTCCAAAAATTAATGTCATACCGTATCATGATATTGTATTTATTGCAGTCCAAATAATCGCACCGTGTGCCATTCACATAGGTCAAAACTTTTGGTAAAATAATATCCGTACATTGCACAAAATTATATTTGGGATTGGTTTTGCTAAAATTGTTTGTCTATAACTCAATTACCTAAAAATACGGGGATGACCTGGTATGAGGAGGGATGGCTGGCTGATGGTTAGAGTAGGCATTTGCTCTAGAGTCTGAGGGAGGGAAGTTATAGTTTGGTGCCTAGCACCGATCCCACGAAGTCACTCCGCTGATGCCAAGTGGCCAGAGGAAGTCCGTGGCTACTTGTTACAAATGGTGGCATGGATCAGCATTATAGTGGGCTCTACCCAAGGGGAAACCCTAAGGGTGCTTACCCACTGGCGTTTTTTTTTTCCCTGCGAAATTCGCAGCATTTTTTTTCTGCAGGGGTCTATGGGACTTGTAACGTTAAAATCGCGATCGCACAAAATCGCAATTTACCGCGAATCGCGGTAAATTGCGATTTTGCGCGATCGCGATTTTAACATTACAAGTCCCATAGACCCCAGGAGAAAAAAAATGCTGCGAGTTTCGCAGGGAAAAAAAAACGCCAGTGGGTGGGAGCCCTAAAGGAAATAAAATTCCTCATGGGTTCGCTATGAGCTGAAACCAGCGCTGTGGAGTCTGTAGGCAAAAACCTCCGACTCCTTGTAGGACTCATGTTTAAGTGACACATTTACTGTATTACAATGGTAACATCAGGCGCTTTATCACACTTATGATAAAATCAAGCTACATCCTAGTGATCAATGTTTTTGATAAATATGGGCTTAGATGAACAGGGCATCTACTTACAGGACATTTTTTAAAACTTTCCTATATAAGTAAATATGCAGCAATTAATTTTAGCGTGTGTCTCATGGTTTCCACTCCTGGCGAGCCCATGGGGAATTTTATTTCCTTTGGGGTTCCCACCATTCTTGGGAGTTTCCTCTTGGGTAGAGCCCACTTTAATATTGATCCATGCCATTATGTGCACCAAGTAGTCACAGACTTCTTCTTGCTGGCTGCTTGGCATCAGTGGAGTGCCACCGCAGGATTGGGATTAAGCGCCAAATTATTTTCACTCCCTCCGACTCCAGACCAATTGTCTACTCTGACCATAAACTAATCATCTGTCCTGATATCAGATTCGGCTCCAGCATTTTAGGTGATTGAGTTAGGCGGTTTTTTTTTTAGTTGGAGTCAGAGTAGGTAGAAACGTAAGAACTCCAACTGCACAGCCCTAGACGAAACCTGATCATTGCAGAGCTCCATTTATTACAAAATTCCACAAATTCTTAGGCCTCCTTCCCACGAGCGTGACGGGGTCCGCCGCGTAATATTAAGCAGTGAAGCCCGTCACGGCGCCCCCCAGAGCCCCTATACTTACCTGCGGGAGATAGCGTGAAATCGCTTCCCCGCCCACCACCGCCGCGTCATCGCCCGTCACCGCCCACCACCGCCGCGTCACCAGCCGTGTCACGTGCACGGCCGGCCGTGTCACGTGACGCGGCCGGCCGCGTCATTTGGCGTCATATGACGCGCGGCGGTGGGCGGGAAAGCGTTTTTTCACGCTATCTCCCGCTGGTTACAGCGGGAGATAGCGTGAACGGACGGCTTCCATTGACTGCAATGGAAGCCGTCAGTGCGTACAGCCCGTCCTCACCCGCAGAAAATAGAGCATGCTGCGGGTGAGGACGGGAGAAATCGCGATGCGTAATTCCGCGCTGGAATTACGCATCGTGAGCATTGTGCTATTAGGTTCAATAGAACCTAATAGCTGCGGGCAACGCAGCGGATTTTCGCCGCGAATTACGCGGCGGAAATCCGTTCGTGGGAAGGAGGCCTTACTCTGATATTTGTCTCTAGCACAGAGATGCAACATACGCTTCTCGTTAGACGTATACATCTTCGAATTCCACCTTAGGCTCGTTCCACGCGTCCGAGCGCGATATCGGGCTGTGAAATTCGAACTGATATTGTGTGATCTACCTGCAGATGCGAGACTTTTGTGTGTGTCAACCCCCCCCCCCCTAATTACTTCAGGCCAGTTGTGATCCTCCGTCACCGCTTTCAGCAAATCGGCAAAGGTTTCCCATTGTTTTCAATGGGAAACC